>NW_025336317.1:0-16966 GCF_004798865.1 Varanus komodoensis
GAGCCGGGAAATTGTGGCCTCCGGGCGGACGTCCAACCGTCAGAACGCGCTTAGAACAAGTGGAAATGGAGGCCTGCGCGGAGGGACAGCATCTCAAAGAGGACTAGGTGTGTCCGCGTCACCCTCTTTTCGGGGCAACTTTAGGCCCTCTGCCAGGGTGGGGCCGGGAAATCGCGGATCCGGGCTGGCCTCCGACCGTCGGAAAGTGCTCTGAATGGGCGGAAACGGAGGCCTGCGCGAGGGACAGATACTCAAAGAGGATTAGGTGTGTCCGCGTGGCTCTCTTTTTGGGGCAACTCTTGCCCCTCTGTCAGGGTGGAGCCGGGAAATCGCGGCCTCTGTGCGGTCCTCCGACCGTTGGAACGCACTCGGAACGGCGGGCACAGATTCCTACGCGGAGGGACAGCTTCTCAAAGGTGACTAGGTGCGTGCATCTCCCTGTTTTCCGGGCAATTCTTGCCCCTCTGTCAGGGTGGAGCTGGGAAGTCGCGGCCTCCGGGCAGGACTCCGACTGTCGGAACGCGCTTGTAATGGGCGGAAACGGAGGCCTGCGCGAGGGACTGCGTCTCCAAGGGAACAGGGTTTGTCCGTGTGGCCCTCTTTTTGGGGCAACTTTTGCTCCGCTGCAGGGTGGAGCCAGGAAACCCTGGCCTCCGGTCGGGCCTCCGACCGTTGTAACGCGCTCGTAACGGGCGGAAACGGAGGCCTGCGCGAAGGACAGCTTCTCAAAGAGGACTAGGTGGGCGCGCCTCACCCTGTTTTCCGGGCAACAATTGCTTCTCTGTCAGGGTGGAGCCGGGAAATCACGGCCACCGGGCGGGCCTCCGACCGTTGGGACGCGCTCGGAATGGGCGGTAATGGAGGCCTGTGCGCTGGGACAGCGTCTCAAAGAGGACTACCTGTGTCCGCGTCACGCTCTTTTTGGGAAAACTTTTGAGCCTCTGTCAGGATGGGGCCAGGAAATCGCGGCATTCGTTTGGGCCTCCGAAGATTGATACCTGCTCGGAACGGGCGGAAACGGAGGCCTGCACGAGGGACAGCGTCTCAAAGAGGACTAGGGGCGCGCGTTTCGCCCTGTTTTCCTGGCATCTTTTGCCTCTCTGTCAGTGTCGGGCTGGGAAATCCTGGCCTTCGGGCGGGCCTCAGACCGTCGTAACGCACTCGGTATGGGCAGAAACGGAAGCCTGCGTGGAGGGACAGCGTCTCAAAGAGGACTATGAATGTCTGCTTGACCCTCTTTTCGGGGCAACTTTTGGTCCACTTTCAGGGTGGGGCCGGGAAATCGCGTAGTCTGGGCGGGCCTCCGACCATCGAAACTTGCTTGGAACGGGTGGAAATGGAGGCCTGCGCAAGGGACAGCGTCTGAAAGTGGACTAGGTGTGTCCACGTGGCCCTCTTTTCAGGGCAACTTTTGCCCCTCTGTCAGGGTGGAGCCGGGAAATCATGGCCTCCGGGTGGACGTCCGACCGTCAGAACGCGCTCAGAACAAGCGGAAGCGGAGGCCTGCACAGAGGGACAGCATCTCAAAGATGACTGTGTGTGTCTGCGTGGCTTGCTTTTCGGGGCAACTCTTGCCCCTCTGTCTGTCAGGGTGGAGCCGGGAAATCTCGGACTCTGGGCGGTCCTCCGACCATCGAAACGCACTCTGAACGGCGGGCACAGATTCCTACGCGGAGGGATAGGGTCTCAAAGGTGACTAGGTGCGTGCATGTCCCTGTTTTCCGGGCAACTTTTGCCGCTCTGTCAGGGTGGGGCCGGGAAGTCGCGGCCTTCGGGCGGGACTCCGACTATCGGAACGTGCTCGGAATCGGCGGAAACGGAGGCCTGCGCGAGGGACTGCATCTCCAAGGGAACAGGGTTTGTCCCTGTGGCCCTCTTTTCGGGGCAACTTTTGCCCCTCTGCAGGGTGGAACCGTGAAATCCCGGCCTCCGGGCGGGCCTCCGACCATCGGAACGCGCTCGTAAAGGGCGGAAACGCAGGCCGGCGCGAAGGACAGCTTCTCAAAGAGGACTAGGTGGGCGCGCGTCACCCTGCTTTCGAGGGAACGTTTGCCGCACTGTCAGCGTGTGGCCGGGAAATCGCGGCCTCCAGGCAAGCCTCCGACCGTCACAACGTGCTCGGAACGGGTAGAAACATAGGCCTGCGCGGAGGGACATCATCTCAAAGGGGACTAGGTGTGTCCACGTCACCCTCTTTTTGGGGAAACTTTGGGGCCTCTGTCAGGGTGGCGCCGGGAAATCACGGCCTCCGGGCGGTCCTCCGACCATCAGAACATGCTCAGAACGGGCAATAACAGAGGCCTGAGCGGAGGGACAAAGTCTCAAAGGGGCATAGGTGTGTCCGTATCACCCTCTTTTTGGGGAAACTTTTGCCCCTCTGTCAGCGTGGGGCCGGGAAATCGCGGCCTCCGTGCAAGCCTTCGACCGTCGGAACGCGCTCAGAACGGGCAGCAAAGGAGACCTGCGCGAAGGACAGCGTCTCAAAAAGGGCTAAGTACGCGCGCTTCGCCCTGTTTTCTGGGCAACTTTGGGCCCTCTGTCAGGGTTGAGCCGGGAAATTGCGGCCTCTGGGCGATCCTCCGACCATCGGAACACACTCAGAACAGGCCGAAACAGAGGCCTGTGTGGAGGGACAGCGTCTCAAAGTGGACTAAGTGCGCGTGCATTGCCCCTTTTCGGGGCAACTTTTGCCCCTCTGTCAGGCTGGGACCGGGAAATCGGGGACTTTGGGCGGCCTTCCGACTGTCGGAACGTGCTCGGAACACACGTAAACGGAGGCCTGCGCGGCGGGACAGTGTGTCAAAGAGGACTAGATGTGTCTGCGTGGCCCTCTTTTCAGGGGAACTTTACCCCTCTGTCAGAGTGGGGCCGGGAAATCGCGTCCCCTGGGCGGGACTCCGACCGTTGGAACGCGCTCGGTATGGGCAGAAACGGAGGCCTGCGCGGCTGGACAGCGTCTCAAAGAGGACTAGGTGTGTCCGTGTCGCCCTGTTTTCGGGGCAACTTTTGCCCCTCTGTCAGGGTGGGGCCGGGAAATCGCGGACTATGGGCAGGCCTCCGACCGTCGGAACGCGCTCGGAACAGGCGGAAATGGAGGCCTGCGCGGAGGGACAGCTTCCCAAAGAAAACTAGGGGCGCGCGCGTCGCCCTCTTTCGGGGCAACTTTTGCCAATCTGTGAGGGTGGGGCTGGGAATTCGCGGTCTCCAGGCGGGCCTCCGACCGTCAGAACACTCTCGGAATGGGCGAAAACGGAGGCCTGCATGAGGGAAAGTGTCTCAAATTGGACTAGGTGCGCGCGCATTGCCCTGTTTTCGGGGCAACTGTTGCCTTTACGTCAGGGTGGGGCCGGGAAATCCCGGGCTCCGGCGTGCCTCCGACTTTCGGAACGCGCTCGGAATGCTCAGAAACGGAGGCCTGTGCGGAGGGACAGCTTCTCAAAGAAAACTAGGGGCGCGCGCGTCGCCCTCCTTTCGGGGCAACTTTTGCCAAACCGTGAGGGTGGGGCCGGGAAATCGCGGTCTCCAGGCGGGCCTCCGACTGTCAGAACGCACTCGGAACGGGCAGAAACGGAGGCCTGCGCGGAGGGACAGCGTCTCAAAAGTACTAGGTGTGCGTGCATCGCCCCCGTTTCAGGGCAACTTTTGCCCCTCTGTCAGTGTGGGGCCGGGAAATCGCCGCTCCGGGCGGGCCTCCGACCATCGGAGCGCTCTCGGAATGGGCGGAAACACAGGCCTGCACGAAGGGGAAGCGCCTCACAGAGGAGCAGGTGCTCGCGTCGCCCTGTTTTCCGGGCAACTTTGCCAATCTGTCAGAGTGCGGCCGGGAAATCCCGGCCTTCGGGCAGGCCTCCGACCTTCGGGACTTGCTCGGAACGGGCGGAAAAGGAGGCCTGCACGAACGGGCAGCGTCTCACCGAAAACTAGGTGTGCGTACATCGCCCCCCTTTCAGGGCATCTTTTGCCCCTCTGTCAGCTTGGGGCCGGGAAATCGCAGCCTCTGGGTGTGCGTCCCTCCGTCGGAAGGCGAACGGAACACGCGGAAACATAGGCTTGCGCGGCGGGACAGCGTCTCAAAGAGGACTAGGTCTGTACGCGTCGCCCTCTTTTCGGGGCAACTTTTGCCCCTCTGTCAGGGTGGGGCCGGGAAATCGCGGCGTCCGGGCGGGCCTCAGACCGTGGGAACGTGCTCGGAACGGGCTAAAACGGTGGCCTGCGTGGAAGGACAGCGTCTCAAACAGGACTAGTTGTGTCCCCGTGGCCCTCTTTTCGGGGCAACTTTCGCCCCTCCGTCAGGTTGGGGTTGGGAAATCGCGGCGTCCGGGCGGACATCCGACCGTCGGAACGCACTCGGAAAGGGCAGAAAAGAGGGTTGCGCGAAGGACAGCGTCTCAAAGAGGACTAGGCGCGTTCATCGCCCTGTTTTCCTTGCAACTTTTGCCCCTCTGTCAGTGTGGAGCCGGGAAATCCGGGCCTCCGGGCGGGCCTCAGACCGTGGGAACACTCTTGGAACGGGCGGAAACGGAAGCCTGCGTGGAGGGACAGTGTCTCAAAGAGAACAAGGTATGTCCACGTCGCCCTCTTTTCGGGGCAAGTCTTGCCTATCTGTCAGGGTGAGGCTGGGAAATCGCAGCCTCTGAGCGGGCCTCTGACTGTCGGAATGCGCTCGATAAGGGCAGAAACGGAAGCCTGCGTGTAGGGAGAGCGACTCAAAGAGGACTAGGTTTGTCCGTGTGGCCCTCTTTTCGGGGCAACTTTTGCCCCTCTGTCAGAGTGGGGCCAGGAAATCACGGCCCCAGGGCGGGCCTCCGCCCTTCGGAACGCACTCAGAATGGGCGGAAATGGAGGCCTGCGCGGAGGGACAGCGACTCAAAGAGGACTAGGTGTGTCCACGTGGCCCTCTTTTCGGGGCAACTTTTGCCCCTCTGTCAGTTTGGGACAAGGAAATCGCGGCCTTTGTGCGGGCCTCCGACCGTCGGAACGCGTTCGGAAAACGCGGAAACGGAGCCCTGCGCGGCGGGACAGCGTCTCAAAGAGAACTAGGTGTGTACGTTTCTCCCTCTTTTTGGGTTAACTTTTGCCTCTCTGTCAGGGTGGGGCCGGGAAATCGCAGCCTTCGGGCGGGCCTCCAACCGTCGAAACGCACTCGGAATGGCGGGCACAGATTCCTGCGCGGAGGGACAGTTTCTCAAAGTGAGTAGGTGCGTGCATCTCCCTGTTTTCCGGGCAACTTTTGCCCCTCTGTCAGGGTGGAGCCAGGAAGTCGCGGAACTCCGGGCGGGTCTCCGACAGTCGGAACCTGCTCTAAACGGGCGGAAATGGAGGCCTGCGTGAGGGACAGATGTTCAAAGAGGATTAGGTGTGTCCGCCTGGCTCTCTTTTTGGGGCAACTCTTGCCCCTCTGTCAGGGTGGAGCCGGGAAATCGCGGCATCTGTGCTGTTCTCCGACCGTCGGAATGCACTCGGAAAGGCGGGCACAGATTCCTGCGCGGAGGGACAGTTTCTCAAAGGTGCCTAGGTGCGTACATCTCCCTGTTTTCCGGGCAACTTTTGCCCCTCTGTCAGGGAGGAGCCGGTAAATCCCGGCCTTCGTGCGGTCCTCCGACCGTCGGAACGCACTCGGAATGGCCGGAAATGGAAGCCTGCATGGAGGGACAGCGTCTCAAAGAGGACTAGGTGTGTCCGTGTGGCCCTCTTTTCAGGGCAACTTTTTCCCCTCAGTGAGGGTCGGGCCGGGAAATCGCAGCCTCCCGGCATGCATCCGAACGTGGAATGCGCTCGGAACGGGCGGAAACGGAGTCCTGAACGGAGGGAAAGCGTCTCAAAGAGGACTAGGTGTGTCCGTGTGGCCCTCTTTTCAGGGCAACTTTTGCCCCCCTGTCAGCGTGGGGCCAGGAAATCGCGGAATCTGGGCGGGCCTCCGAACTTCGGAACACGCTCTGAAAGGGCGGAAACGGAGGCATGCGCGAGGGACAGATGCTCAAAGAGAATTAGGTGTGTCCGCGTGGCTCTCTTTTTGGGGCAACTCTTGCCCCTCTGTCAGGGTGGAGCCAGGAAATCCCGGCCTCTGGGCAGTCCTCCAACCATCGGAACGCACTCGGAACTGCGGGCACAGATTCCTGCGCGGAGGGACAGCGTCTCAAAGGTGACTAGGTGCGTGCATCTCCCTGTTTTCCGGGCAATTTTTGCCCCTCTGTCAGGGTGCAGCCGGGAAGTCGCGGCCTCCGTGCGGGTCTCCTACTGTCCGAACGCGCTCAGAATCGGCGGAAACGGAGGACTGCACAGAGGGACAGCGTCTCAAAGAGGACTATGTGTGTCCGCGTGGCCCTCTTTTCGGGGCAACTTTTGCCCACTGTCAGAGTGGAGCCGGGAAATCGCGGCCTCTGGGCGGGACTCAGACAGTCAGAAAGCACTCAGAACGGGCAGAAACGGAGGCCAGCGCGGAGGGACAGCGTCTCCAAGAGGACTAGGTGCGTGCATCGCCCTGTTTTCCTGGCAACTTTTGCCCCTCTGTCAGGGAGGAGCCAGGAAGTCGCAGCCTCCGGGTGGGTCTCTGACTGTCGGAACGTTCTCGGAATGGGTGGAAACGGAGGCCTGCGCGAGGGATTGCGTCTCCAAGAGAACCAGGTGTGTCCGTGTGGCCCTCTTTTCGGGGCAACTTTTGCCCTTCTGTCAGGGTGGAACCGGGAAATCCCGGCCTCCGGGCGGACTCAGACCGTGGGAACGTGCTCGGAACGGGCTAAAACGGAGGCCTGCACGGAGGGACAGCGTCTCTAAGGGGCTAGGCGTGTCCGCGTCACCCTCTTTTTTGGAATCTTTTGGGCCTCTGTCAGGGTGGGGCCAGGAAATCGCGGCCTCTGGGTGGGCCTCCGGCCGTCGGAACGCACTCGGAATGGACGGAAGCGGAGGCCTGCGCGAGGAACAACTTCTCAAAGAGGACTAGGTGTGTCCACGTGGCCCTCTTTTCGGGGCAACTTTTGCCCCTCGGTCAGAGTGGGGCCGGGAAATCCTGGCCTCCGAGTGGACGTCCGACCGTGGGAACGTGCTCAGAACAAGCAGTAACGGAGTCCAGCGCGGAGGGACAGCATCTCAAAGGGGACTAGGTGTGTCCGCGTCACCCTCTTTTCGGGGCTACTTTTGGCCCTCTGTCAGGGTGGGGCCGGGAAATCGCGGATCCGGGCGGGCCTCTGACAGTCGGAACTTGCTCTGAAGGGGCGGAAACGGAGGCCTGTGCGAGGGACAGATGCTCAAAGAGGATTTCCACCTGGCTCTCTTTTCGGGGCAACTCTTGCCCCTCTGTCAGGGTGGAGCCGGGAAATCGCACCCTCTGGGCGGTCCTCCGAACATCAGAACGCACTCGGAACGGCGGGCACAGATTCCTGCGCGGGGGTACAGTGTCTCAAACGTGACTAGGTGCGTGCATCTCCTTGTTTTCCGGGCAAGTTTTGCCCCTCTGTCAGGGTGGAGCCGGGAAGTCGCGGCCTCCGGGCGGGCCACTGATCGTCGAAACACGTATGGAACGGGTCGAAACGGAGGCCTGCTCGGAGGGACAGCGTCTCAAAGAAGATTATGTGTGTCCCCGTCACCCTCTTTCGGGGCAGCTTTTCGCCCTCTGTCAGGGTGGGTCCAGGAAAAGACGGCCTCCGGGCAGGCCTCCGACCGTTGGAACGCTCTCAGAATGGGCGGAAACACAGGCCATCGTGAGGGACAGCGTCTGAAAGAGGACTTGGTGTGCGAGATTAACCCTGTTTTTCGGGGAACTTTTGCCTTTCTGTCAGGGTGGGGACCGGAAATCCCTGCCTTTGGGCTGACCTCTGACCGTAGGAAAGCTCTTGGTACGGGCAGAAATGGAGGCCTGCGCGGACGGACAGCATCTCAAAGAGGACTAGGTGTGTCCCCGTGGCCTCCTGTCGGGGCAACTTTTGCCCCTCTGGAAGATTGGGACCGGGAAATCACAGCCTCCGGGCGGGCCTCAGACCCTCGGAATGCGCTCGGAACAGGCAGAAACCGAGGCCTGCGTGGAGGGACAGCGTCTCAAAGAGGACTAAGTGCGCACGCGTTGCCCTGCTTTCGGAGCAACTTTTGCCCCTCTGTCAGGGTCGAGCAGGGAAATCAACGCCTCTGGACGGGCCTCCGACCGTCTGAAAGCACTCGGAACGTACAGAAAGGGAGGCCTGCGCGGAGGGAGAGCATCCCAAAGAAGACAAAGTGTGTCCGCGTCACCCTCATTTCAGGGCAACTTTTGGCCCTCTCTCAGGGTGGGGCTGGGAAATCGCGGCCCCCGGGCAGTCCTCCGACCGTCGGAACGCGCTCGGAATGGGTGGAAACGGAGGCCTGCGTGAGGGACAGCATCTCAACGAGGACGAGCTGTGTCCGCGTGGCCCTCTTTTTGGAGAAACTTTTGGCACTCTGTCAGGGTGAAGCCGGGAAATCGCGGTCTCCGGGCGGGCCTCCGACCGACGGAAAGCGCTCTTGACGGGTGGAAATGGAGGCCTGCACGGAGGGACAGCATCTCCAAGAGGACTAGGTGCACGCGGATCCCCCTGTTTTTGGGGCAACTTTTGCGCCTCTGTCAGCGTGGGGCCGGGAAATCTCGGCAACCAGGCGGGTCTCCGACCGTCGTAACGGGCATAAGCGGAGACCTGAGCGAAGGACAGCGTCTCCAAGAGGACTAGCTGTGTGCATCGCCCTATTTTCCGGGCAACTTTTGCCCCTCTGTCATGGTGGAGGTGGGAAGTTGCGGACTCCGGGCGGGTCTCCGACTGTTGCAACACGCACGGAAAGGGCGGAAACGGAGGCCTGCGCGAGGGACAGCGTCTCCAAGAGGACTAGGTGCGCGCGCATCCCCCTTGTTTTGGGACAACTTTAGCCCCACTGTCAGCGTGGGGCCGGCAAATCTCTGCCTCTGGGCGGGCTTCCGACCGTTGGAACATGCTCGGAACGGGCGGAAGTGGAGGACGGCGCGGAGAGACAGCGTCTCAAAGAGGACTAGGTGTATCCACATCACCCTCTTTTCGGTGTAACATTTCGCCCTCTGTCAGACTGGGGCCGGGAAATCTCGGCCTCCGGGCGGGCCTCCGACCGTCGGAACGTGCTCGGAATGAGCGGAAACAGAGGCCTGGGCGAGGGACAGCTTCTCAAAGAGGACTAGGAGTGTCCGCGTCACCCTCTTTTCGGGGCAACTTTTGGCCCTCTGTCAGGGTGGGGTCGGGAAATCGCGGCCCCCGGGCCGGCCTCCGACCGTCGGAACGTACTCGGAACTGGCGGAAAAAGAGGCCTGCGCGAGGGACAGCGTCAGAAAGAGGACTGGGTGTGTCCGCGTGGCCCTCTTTTCGGAGCAACTTTTACCCCTCTGCCAGGGTGGAACCAGGAAATCGCGGCCTCTGGGCAGGCCTCCGAACGTCGAAATGCGCCCAGAAGGGGCGGAAATGGATTCCTGCGCGGAGGGACAGCGTCTCAAAGGGGAATAGGTATGTCCGCGTCTCCCTCTTTTAGGGGCATTTTTTGGCCCTCTGTCAGTGTGGGGCCGTGAAATCGCGGCCTCCGGGCCGGCCTCCGACCTTCGGAACGTGCTCGGAACGGGTGGAAACGGAGGCCTGCTCGGAGGGAGAGCTTCTCCAAGAGGACTAGGTACACGTGTCCCCCGGTTTTCGGGCCAACTTTTGCCCCTCTTTCAGCGTGGGGCCGGGAAATCGCGGCCTCCGGGGGGGCCTCGGACCGTCGGAACGCGCACGGAACGGACTGAAACGGATGTCTGAGCGAGGGACAGCGTCTCAAAGAGGACTAGGTGCGCGCGCGTCGCCCTCTTTTCGGGGCAACTTTTGCCAATCCGTGAGGGTGGGGCCAGGAAATCGCAGTCTCCGGGCGGGCCTCCGACCGTCAGGACGCACTCAGAACAGGCGGAAGCGGAGGCCTGCGTGGAGGGACAGCGTCTCGAAAGTAATAGGTGCGCGTGCATTGCCCCCTTTTCAGGGCAACTTTTGCCCCTCTGTCAGTGTGGGGCAGGGAAATCGCAGCCACCGGGCGGGCACCCGACAGTCGGAACGCTCTCGGAACGGGCGGAAACGGAGGCCTGCGTGAAGGGACAGCGCCTCAAAGAGGAGCAGGTGCTCGCGTCGCCCTGTCTTCCGGGCAACTTTTGCCTCTCTTATAGAGTGGGGCCGGGAAATCCCAACTTTCGGGCGGGCCTCCGACCGTCGGAACGCGCTTGAACGGGCAGAAACAGAGGCCTGCGTGGAAGGACGGCGTCTGAAAGAGGACTATGTGTGTCTGCGTGGCTGTCTTCTCACAGCAACTTTGGCCCCTCTGTCAGAGTGGGGCCGGGATATCGCGGCCCCCGGGCGGGCCTCCGACCGTTGGAACGCTCTCGGAACGGGTGGAAACGGAGGCCTGCGCGAAGGGGCAGCGCCTCAAAGAGGAGCAGGTGCTCGCATCGCCCTGTTTTCCAGGCAAGTTTGCCAATCTGTCAGAGTGTGGCCTGGAAATTCTGGCCTACGGGCGGGCCTCCGACCGTTGGAATGCACTTAAAACGGGCGGAAACGGAGCCCTGCGTGGAGCGACAGCGTCTCAAAGAGAACTAGGTGTGCGTGCATCGCCCCCCTTTCGGGGCATCTTTTGCCCCTTTGTCAGCATGGGGCCGGGAAATTGGGGCCTCCGGGCGGGCCTCCAACCGTTGGAACACTCTCGGAACCGGTAGAAATGGAGGCCTGCGTGGAGGGACAGCATCTAAAAGATGACTAGGTGTGTGGGCCCGCTTCGCCCTGTTTTCCGGGTAACTATTGCCTCTCTGTCAGGGTGGGGCCGGGAAATCCCGGCCTTCGGGCGGGCCTCCGACCGTCGGAACATGCTTGGAACGGGCGGAAACGGAGGCCTGCGTGGAGCGACAGCGTCTCAAAGGGAACTAGGTGTGTCCGCGTGGCCCTCTTTTCGGGGCAACTTTTGCGCCTTTGTCAGGGTGGAGCCGGGAAATCGAGGCCCCTGGGCCGGCCCCCAACCATCGGAACGTGAACGGAACCCAGGGAAACGGAGGCCCGCGCGGCGGGACAGCGTCTCAAAGAGGATTTGGTGTGTCCGCGTCACCCTGTTTTCGGGGCATCTTTTGCCCTTTGTCAGGGTGGAGCTGGGAAATCGCGGCCCCAGGGTGGGCCCCGTCCGTCGGAACGCCCTCGGAATGGGCGGAAATGGAGTCCTGCGCCGTGGGACAGCTTCTCAAAGAGGACAGGGTGTGTCTGCTTCTCCCTCTATCCAGGGCAACTTTTGCCTCTCTGTCAGGGTGGGGCTGGTAGATCGCAGCCTTTGGGCGGGGCCTCCGACCGTCGAAACGCAGACGGTGCAGGCGGAAACGGAGGCCTGTGCAGAGGGACAGCGTCTCAAAGAAGACTAGGTGTGTCCGCGTGGCCCTCTTTTTGGGGCAACTTTTGCCCCTCTGTCAGAGTCGGGCGGGGAAATCGCGGCCCCCGTGCGGGCCTCTGACCGTCAGAATACCCTCGGAATTGGTGGAAACGGATGCCTGCGCGGAGGGACAGCCTCTCAACGAGGACAAGGGTTCTACGCGTCGCCCTGTATTCGGGGCAACTTTTGCCCCTCTGTCACGGTGGGCCCGGGAAATCACGGCCTCCGGTCGGGCCTCTGACCGTCGGAACGTGCTCGGAATGGGTAGAAACGGAGGCCTGCGTGGAGCGACAGCGACCCAAAGAGGACTAGTTGTGTCCATGTGGCCCTCTTTTCAGGGAAACTTTTGCCCCTCTGTCAGTTTGGGGCCGGGAAATCGCAGCCCTTGGGCGGGCCTCCGACCGTCAGAACGCGCTCGGAACACGCGGAAACGGAGGTCTGCACGGCGCGACAGCGTCTCAAAGAGGACTAGGCGTGTACGCTTCTCCTTCTTTTTGGGTTAATTTTGCCTCTCTGTCGGGGGGGGGGCCGGGAAATCGCAGCCTTCGGGCAGGCCTCCGACCGTCGAAACGCGGTCAGTACAGGCAGAAACGGAGGGCTGTGCGGAGGGACAGCGTCTCAAAGAAAACTAGGTGCGCGTGCGTCTCCCCCCATTCGGGGCAAGGTTTGCCCCTTTGTCAGGGTTGGGCGGGGAAATCACAGCCTCCGGGCGTGCCTCCGACGGTCGGAAATCTCTCGGAACGGGTAGAAACGAGGGCCTGCGTGAGGGACAGCGTCTGAAAGAGGACTAGTTGCGTGCACGTCGCCCTGTTTTCGGGGCAACTTTTGCCCGTCTGTCAGAGAGGGGCTGGGAACTCGCAGCCTCCAGGCGGGACTCTGACCGTCGGAACGCGCTCGGAATGGGCGGAAACAGAGGCCTGGGTGGAGGGACAGCGTCTCAAAGAGGACTAGGTGTATACGCTTCTCCCTCTTTTTGGGTTAATTTTGCCTCTCTGTCAGGTTGGGGCCGGGAAATCGCGGCCTTTGGGCAGTCCTCCGACCGTCGGAACGCTCTCTGAATACGCGGAAACGCGGGCCTGCACGGCGGGACAGCGTCTCCAAGAGGATTTGGTGTGTCAGCGTGGACCTCTGTTCGGGACAACTTTTGCCCCTTTGTCAGGGTGGGGCCGGGAAATCGCGGCCTCTGGGCGGGCCTCCGATCGTCAGAATGCGGTCGGTACAGGGGGAAACGGAGTCCTGCACCGAGGAACACGATCTCAAAGAAGACTAGTTGTGTCCTTGTGTCCCTCTTTTCGGGGCAACTTTTGCCTTTCTGTCAGGGTGGTGCCGGGAAATCCCGGCCTTCATGTGATCCTCTGACCGTCGGAACGGACTCGGAACGGCCGGAAATGGAGGCCTGCACGGAGGGACAGCGTCTCAAAGAGGACTAAATGTGTCCGTGTGGCCCTCTTTTCGGGGCAACTTTTTCCCCTCTGTCAGGGTCGGGCCAGGAAATCGCAGCCTCCGGGCATGCATCCGAACATGGAACGCGCTCGGAACGGGGGGAAACCGAGTCCTGCGCGGAGGGCCAGCGTCTTAAAGAGGACTAGGTGGGTCCACGTGGCCCTCTTTTTGGGGCAACTTTTGCCCCTCTGTCAGTTTGGGGCGGGAAATCGTGGCCTTTGGGCAGGCCTCCGAACGTCAGAACACGCTCGGAACACGCGGAAAGGGAGGCCTGCACGGAGGGACAGCGTCTCAAAGAGGACTAAATGTGTCCGTGTGGCCCTCTTTTCGGGGCAACTTTTTCCCCTCTGTCAGGGTCGGGCCAGGAAATCGCAGCCTCCGGGCATGCATCCAAACGTGGAACGCGCTCGGAACGGGCGGAAACGGAGTCCTGCATGGAGGGACAGCGTCTTAAAGAGGACTAGGTGGGTCCACGTGGCCCTCTTTTCGGGGCAACTTTTGCCCCTCTGTCAGTTTGGGGCGGGAAATCGTGGCCTTTGGGCGGGCCTCCAAACATCGGAACGCGCTCGGAACACGCGGTAAGGGAGGCCTGCACGGTGGGACAGCGTCTCAAAGAATACTAGGTGTGTCCGCATGGCGCTCTTTTTGGGGCAACTTTTGAACCTCTGACAGTGTGGTGCTGGTAAATCGTGGCCCCCGGGCAGGCCTCCTACCGACGGAACGTGGTCGGAACGCACGGAAATGGAGGCCTGCGCGGAGGGACAGTGTCTCAAACTAAACTAGGTGCGCGTGCATCACCCCCCTTTCGGGGCAACATTTGCCCCTCTGTCAGCGTGGGGCCGGGAAATCACGGATCCGGGCATGCCTCCGACCGTGGGAACGCGCTCGGAACGGGCTAAAACGGAGGCCTGCGTGGAAGGACAGCGTCTCAAACAGGACTAGGTGTGTCCCCGTGCCCTCTTTTCGGGGAAACTTTTGCCCCTCCGTCAGGTTGGGGCCGGGAAATCGCGGCGTCCGGGCGGGCCTCCGACTGTCGGAACGCACTCGGAACGGGCAGAAAAGGAGGCCTGCGCGAAGGACAGCGTCTCCAAGAGGACTAGTTGCGTGCATTGCCCTGTTTCTGGGCAACTTTTGCCTCCCTTTCAGGGTGCGGCAGGGAAATCCCGGCCTTCGGGCGGGCCTCCGACTGTCGTAACACGCACGTTATGGGGAGAAACAGCGGCCTGCGCGGAGGGGCAGTGTCCCAAAGAGCACTAGGTGTGTCCGCGTGTTCCTCTTTTGGGGCAACTTTTGCCCCTCTGTCAGGATGGGGACGGGAAATCGCGGCCTCCGTGCGGGTCTCTGACTGTCGGAACGCGCTCGGAACGGGCGGAAGCGGAGGCCTGTGCGAGGGACAACGTCTCAAAGAGGACTAGGTGTGTCCACGTTGCCCTCTTTTCGGGGCAACTTTTGCCCCTCTGTCAGGGTGGAGCCGGGAAATCGCGGTCTCTGGGCGGGACTCCGACCATCCGAAAGCGCTCAGAACGGGCAGAAACGGAGTCCCGTGCGGAGGGACAGCGTCTCCAAGAGGACTAGGTGCATGCATCGCCCTGTTTTCCGCGCAGCTTTTGCCCCTCTGTCCGGGTGGAGCCGGGAAATCCCGGCCTCCGTGCAGGCCTCAGACCGTGGGAACGCACTCGGAAAGGGCAGAAACGGAGGCCTGCGTAGAAGGACAGCATCTCAAAAAGGACTATGTGTGTCCGCGTGGCCCTCTTTTCGGGGCAACTTTTTCCCCTCTGTCAAGGTGGGGCCGGGAAATCACGGCCTCCGGGCATGCATCCAAAGGTAGAACGTGATCGGAAAGGGCTGAAACAGAATCCTGCGCAGAGGGACACCATCTGAAAGAAGACTAGGTGTGTCCACGTGGCCCTCTTTCGGGGCAACTTTTGCCTCTCTGTCAGGGTGGGGCCAGGAAATCCCGGCCCTTGGGCGGGCCTCCGACCGTCAGAACGTGCTAAGAATGGGTGGAAACGGAGGCCTGTGCGAAGGGACAGCGTCCGAAAGAGGACTAGTTGGATGCGCGTCACGCTGTTTTCGAGGCAACGTTTGCCCAACTGTCAGCGTAGGGCCGGGACATCGCGGCCTCCGGGCAGGCCTCCGACCATTGGAACGTGCTCGGAACGGGCAGAAACAGAGGCCAGCGCGAGGGACAGCATCTCAAAGGGGACTAGGTGTGTCCGCCTCACCCTCTATTTGGGGCAACTTTTGGCCCTCTGTCAGAGTTGGGCCGGGAAATCGCGGCCTCCGGGCGGTCCTCCAACCGTCGGAACGTGCTTAGAATGGGTGGAAACGGAGGCCTGCGCAGAGGGACAGCGTCTCCAAGGGGACTAGGTGGACGCGCGTCCCGCTCTTTTCGGGTACAGTTTGCCGCACTGTCAGCGTGGGGCCGGGAAATCGCGGCCTCCGTGCCATCCTCCGACCGTCGGAATGCTCTCGGAACGGGCAGAAATGGAGGCCTGCACGAAGGACAGTGTCTCAAAGAGGACTAGGTGCGCGCGCTTCACCCTGTTTTCCAGGCAACTCTTGCCTCTCTGTCAGGGTGGGGCCGGGAAATCGCGGGCTCCAGACGGAACTCTGACCGTCGGAACACGCTCAGAACAAGCAGCAATGCAGGCGACCGCGGAGGGACAGCATCTCCAAGAGGACTAGGTGCGCACATCCCCCACTTTTCGCGGCAACGTTTGGCCCTCTGTCAGGGTGGGTCGGGAAATCGCGACCTCCGGGCGGTCCTCCGACCGTGGAACATGTTCGGAACGGGCAGGAACAGAGGCCTGCGCGGAGGGACAGCGTCTCAAATAGGACTGTGTGTGTCCGCATGGCCCTCTTTTCGGGGCAACTTTTGGACCTCTGTCAGGGTTGGGCCGGGAAATCCTGGCTTTCGGGCTGGCCTCCGACCGTCGTAACGCGCTCGGTATTGGCAGAAACGGAGACCTGCGTGGATGGACAGCGTCTCAAAGAGGATTAAATACGCGTGCATGGCCCCTTTTCGGGGCAACTTTTGGGCCTTTGTCAGGGTGGGGCCGGGAAATCGCGGCCTCCGGGCGGGCCTCCGACCGTCGGAACGTGCTCAGAACGGGCAGGAACTGAGGCCTGCGTGGACGGACAGCGTATCAAAAGGGACTAGTTGTGTCCGCGTCACCCTTTATTCAGGGCAACTTTTGGCCCTCTGTCAGGGTGGGGCCTTTAAATCGCGGACTCCGGGCGGTCCTCCAACCGTCGGAATGTGCTCGGAACGGGCAGATGCAGAGGCCTGCGCGAAGGACATCGTCTCAAAGAGGACTAGGTGCGCGCGCTTCGCCCTGTTTTCCGGGCAACTTTCGCCTCTCTGTCAGGTTGGGGGCGGGAAATCGCAGCCTCCGGGCCTGCATCCAAACGTGGAACGCGCTCGGAATGGGCGGTAATGGAGGCCTGCGCGGAGGGACAGCGTATACAACAGGACTAGTTGCATGCATCGCCCTATTTTCCGGGCAACTTTTGCCTCTATGTCAGAGTGGGGCCGGGAAATTCTGGCCTCCGGGCGGGCCTCCGACCGTCGGAACGCACTCAGCACACGCGGAAACAGAGGCCTACGTGGAGGAACAGCATCTCAAAGAGGACTAAGTACGCGTGCATGGCCCCTTTTCGGGGCAACTTTTGCCCCTCTGTCATGCTGGCACCGCGAAATCGCGGCCTCCGGGTGGGCCTCCGATTGTCGGAACGTGCTCCGAATGGGCGGAAATGGAGGCCTGCGCGGAGGGACAGCTTCTCATAGAAAACTAGGGGCGCGTACGTTGCCATCCTTTCGGGGCAACTTTTGCCAATATGTGAGGGTGGGGCCGGGAAATCGTGATCTCCAGACGGGCCTCCGACCGTCAGAACGCACTCGAAACAGGCAGAAACGGAGGCCTGCGTGGAGGGACAGCGTCTCAAAGAGGAGTAGGTGTGTCCGCGTCACCCTTTTTTCGGGCATCTTTTGCCCCTCTTTCAGGGTGCCGCCGGGAAATCACAGACTCCGGGCCTGCATCCGAACGTGGAACACGCTCGGAAATGGAGGAAACGGTGGCTTGCATGGAGGGACAGCGCCTCAAAAGAACTAGGTGCGCGTGCTTCGCCCCCC
>NW_025336318.1:0-16965 GCF_004798865.1 Varanus komodoensis
CAGCAGCAGCAGCAGCAGCAGCAGCAGCAGCAGCAGCAGCAGCAGCAAGGCCATAAAGAAGCGAGATGGAGGGATCAGCTTGAGATGTGGATTCTCAAAGGGTGGGGGAATGGTACATATCAATTGTACAAGAAAAACGACCAACTGGCAGATGGAGGAGGAGGAGGAAGAGGGAATTTACCTGCTTTAAAACCTTGTAACATCCTGCAGAGGAAAGCGAGCAGCTGAATGGCTGAAACCCTGACAAGAACTCCTCCTGTTACTGGATATAGATACACTGCAACATTTTGTCACAACTTCTTCTTTTTGTGGCTCGCTCCCCCAGCTTCAAGCGAATTGGCTGATTTCTGTTTGTTCTACAGATTCTCATGTACTCTTATTCATTTAAAGTTCAATTCTTTGCTTTATTAATCCAAACACTAGAAATTGTTTTAAAATAGTTGTATAATTCCCCAGGGGACTGCAAGTAGATTCATGACATTAACAGCACGAGCTAATCAGAGTCAGGCATAACTTGCGCTTGGCCTCAGCCATGCAAAGGCAGGCCTTTGAGCTTTTGTTTTAATTAAATTCAGTGATGCCACCTCCAAATCCACCTGCTGGCACAAACTCTATCTTCACCTGAGATTGCCTGAGGCCAGGGCCTTTTAATTGTATAAGTGATTTAGACAGATTATTTCCTAATTAATTCACCCAGGTCTAATATTCAAAGGAAAACATCCAGAACAGTTAGGAAACTTGATGATAGCAGCAAGAACAACAACAAATTTTTAAAAGCTGAAGTCTGTTATGTAGTATTTTCTGACCCTCATACTAAGATTTTGGGCAGGTTAGAATGTGGAAGAACAGGTGACGGTTAGGGTAGGTAACTGTAAATGGTATCTAACTGCTAAGCAGTGGTGCAAAGGAAAAATTGTGATTCCCCCCTCCCTATTAAAAATTGCAGGAACAAATGTGCTTGTCATCTGCTAAATCCTGTTGAACTGAAGAGAGACACCCTCATCTCAAGAAGAAAGCTTCGATGTGAATTTTGGCTTAGATCATATCAGAAATCTTTCATTCTTTCTTGTTCCAGGGTTGAGGGTGGGAACTCCATCATTCAATTACTAGCCTGACAGTTGTGGGGAAGGGGTATGACACAAACAAGAAAATTACAGACCACTAACCTTCTACTTTCTCCCACCCCTTCACAATCAGTCCCTTATCCTCTGAAAGGGGTTACCTGTGGCAGGAAGAGATTGCTACAGACAGAAGAGGCTGTTCAACTTTTCTTCTTAACTGAAAACGATGCTTCTAAGCACAAATCTGTTCATTTTGCTTTCTACTATGTCATGTTCTTTCTTATCCTTCCCATATATGAAGAGATTTGAGTGATCCCCTTTTTGTTTTAGTTTTAATGAACTAAACTAAGTTCTTAACATCTGCACCAGCCGAATTCAGTAGATACAGCTATTCATAATGTGGCAAAGATCATGTTGTACCACCTTGCTCTGTGGTCATTAAATATGGAGAGTAAGTCAGGTAAAGAAAAGTGGCCACCTTACTGGAACACTTCAAACAACGTTGACTACCCAAAGTTGCAAGAACTAGACTTTTAAGAATTCCACACTCTATGACCATTGTCTACATGGTGAAATCCATCTCTTTTATTTTCTCCCATACTAGCTAAAAACAAAACAAAATAAAACAGACCAGGCCAAAGCTCAAGTTGCTCCTGTCCATTTATAAATAAATCTTTGAATTTTGAAATGTACTTATAAAAAATAAAGAATCAAATGAAACTGATAACCATCTATATCTGCACATGGCATAGCATTTCCTGACATGGGCTTGCATATTGCTCAGCCTTCAGATTCAAAGTGCTTTCTGAATGCATCTTGTCTTTGAATAGATTTGTCTCTGAATTAAAATTGGGTAAGGCTTTTTGAGCTGTGGGAGTTCATACTTTGAACTCCTCCAAATTCTCTTATTTCATTTCATTTCTATACAGCTGAAGGTGTCTGGGTAGTTTACAAAGATTGAAACCTTAAACATACCTTATAAAACATATACATGCAATACAGACATATACAGACATAAAATCAATAGAAGTCATGATTAACTTGTCTCTTTGATTTTAATGAGTCTGTTTTATGCACAATGTGGTCTCGGAGCAATTATTTCTAAATTTGCACCTACACATATCAATATTCACATGCAAATTTAATGCAAATTTGGCTCTTCCTCTGTTTTCTTTTTGGATGATGCATTTTCTTGTGTGTGTGTGTGATACAGGGTTGCAGCTACCATCAGCCCTTGCCAGCAGAGCCAATGATGAGGGATGATAGGTCCTTTAGTCCACGATATACCAAGGGTTATGGATTGCTCAGCCCTGCATTATCAGTCATCTTAGGCATGAGTCTCTCAATCCAAAACAGCAAAACTTGGACAAAGTTTCTTCTGCCATACTAAAAACATTCGGTATCCAGCCATGCAAAAGAACACCTCATGATTCATATGCAAGAGCCTGGTTAATTTTTTTCTGTATTCTAATCATGTGCTTCAACCCTGCAAAACCACTGGGGGATTTCTCCTTCCCAAGGAAATTCCGTGGAATGGGGTGCTTCCCTGTCCTCTACCTTCCTCTGCTCATAAACAGGGTGGAGACCTGTTTGTACACAGCTCTGGTTTCAAGAAGGGAATGTTTCAAAAGCGCCCAGTAGCAGATGTATCTAAGGCTTGTAGCACAGTTGGGGGACAGGGGCTCTCCTTTGAGCAGCCATCATTGTAGGACACACATTAATCCAATTGGCAGGTTTTCTTCTAGCACATACAACCACTTAGATGCTGCTAGCAGTTTTAATGACAGCAATAATCTCTTTCCCTGAAAGGAACAATAATTGCCGTATGAATAATAATCAATATTTAGCTTCCTCTTAAGAGGATTTCTAAAGGCTTTGCACACTTTATTGCATTAAGTGTCGCAAAAGTATTATACACCCTTCTTTCATTTTGTGAGTGGCAGTAGAGGGGAAGAGGGAAGGACTTAAGCAAGACGGGAAAGCAAATTGAACAAAATCGCAAAGGAATTATGTGGCAGGGCAGGGCTAAGCAGAAACTTTCTCTTCACATGGATGACAGATAGGACTACGGAGATAACATGCTAAACACAACAACCCCTTTCCAATGCTTGAAAGCAAAGGCAAGGCAGCAGCAGGACCCACAAGACAGAGGGCGGGCTTCAGGCTTAGGGATCACTGCATATCCACCCGTGAGGGCCAGATGCAAAAGGCACAGAAGAAAGGCCGGGATTTCTCTAAGCTCATCCCAAGCCCGGGAATTAATTCCCAATATCAGAGACACCACCAGTCACACTCCTACAACTAGACCCTAAATAGGTCCATTGGGATTTGCTCATGGCAAGTCAGGCATAGGTCTGCAAATGTAGGGGTGGGCTACCCCCCAGTCCTCCACCCCATGGCCAAGTTGTGCAGGACCCTGTGGACACTGCAAGAATAGGGTGGGCGAAATAGGTGGCCTCTGGCTGAAAAAGGTTCTGATCATAGGGACCATATGCCCCTTTTTCATGTGGATGTCAGAAGAGACCTTCATAACAGGCCTGATCAAGTTCATTCTTGTGGTTTCCTGAAGTCGGCCTTCGCACTGTTTCCCACGGCAGCCTGCTACGGGGGACTGGCTCTAGACAGGATTTCTACATAAATTTGTCTGAAAATACTCTGAGTCTGATTATCTTATTGTGAGAAAGACCTTAGGAAGCACTCGAGCTCAAATGAAGTAGTTCCCCTGCCGGAAGCTCCCATTCACCTCCCATTCACATTTTCAGATGGTTCTTCCTAACTAATCAAAGTGATTTTCCTCCTCTTGTTTCACAGCCACCACCCAGACAAGGGGCATCTCTGAAGTGTTGACACTTTGACCGGTGTGTCCTCCCCGTGCGTGAAGGCAACCCACCCCATCCCTTGCCTGCCTGCTTACACAACTACCTTGTTTTCCATGCTTCTGTTGGGTTTCTTTCTGGTCTAGTGGAGTACCCAGAGTTAGAAGGGGTGGATAAGCAGATGAGAGTCTCCAGCGGAGAATGGGGCCTGATTACAGCTTCCCAAATAAGCGGCCATCACCACTCTCCCCCGCCCCCAGTTATTCATGTAGCGATGAACGATTGATTGGCTTGCAGCTCATTAAAGAGGCGATCTGGGTAGGTGGGAGGGGAGAAACTGATGAATAGAAATCAGAACTGGCTCTTAGCATCTGTATGTACCATGGTGAAAATGATGGTAACTCATTACCTCCCCATTCAAAGTCCATGGTGGTGGCAGGGAGGGAGAGAGGGGGAGGGAGAGAACGAGAGAACGAATGGAGCTATTGTCCATTATTCGTTTAACAGACTGAGGCTCCATGCTTTTTCTTTTTCATTTTGAAGGTACTGCACTAGAGGCCTAATCAAAAAATAAAACAAGGAAAGTTAGCTCCTTTGCCATCGCCGTTTGTGAATCAGTGTGGTGCAATGGTTAAGAGCGCTGGCCTGGGACTCAGTGGATCTGGGTTCTAGTCTCCACTCAGCTATGAAGCCCACGGGGTGGCTTTGGGCTAGTCCTTGTCTTCAGCCTTCCCTACATCACAGGGCTGTTGATTGTAAGGAAAAGAAATGAAAGGAGGAGAAACTTGTAAGCCACTTTAGGTTTCTTGCAAGAGGAAGGAAGGTAAAGTATAATTACAATTTAATGTAGAAATAATAATCTTTAACCATAGGAGCAGTTGTTTAAAAATGTAAGTAGGTCACGCCTTTGTTCTCTCATTTCATACATTCTCCCACATCAGAAAGCTGAGCGGCCTGGCAGCTGATCCTGTGACAAAGCTAGTGGTGGGCCACAGAAAGCACACACAGCTCCTAAAATGGCCCCCTCCCCGACTCTGCCTCCTATGGTGGCTAAGTCACCCTGCCTAAGAGTACAACCAGCCCCAATATGCTGTTTGTTCATCTGGCTAGTACCGTCTTCTCTGACTGGCAGCAACTAAGCAACTTAGGTACTTAAGTACCTAACTTAAGTACCTGAGGTCCAGGTTACCAATCTGTGAGGCAGAAACCTAACCCTCCTGATCTGGTCCTCTAGGGATTATTTGTTTATTTATTCAAAACTTTTCTACCCCGTCCATTACTAATGTCTCAGGAGGGCTTATAATAAGGAACAAAACAAATAAACAAAACAAATAAACAGAACAGACACAGCATCCAGCAAATCAAGATAAAAAGCCCAGTTGGTGGCCACAACTGGGGAGCAGGTAATCCAGATCCAGAAGGATCTGGACAGACTGTGGAAGTGGGCATGGGACAACAGGATGGCGTCCAATGCAGATAAGTGCAAGGTCTTGCACTTGGGACTCAGGAACAGGTGCCATAGGTACAGGATGGGGCACAGGTAGCTGGAGATCTTAGGGTACTTGTTGGTAGCAGGTTAAGCATGAGCCAACAGTGTGACGCTGTGGTTGAGAAGGCAAACTGCACCTTGGATATGTAAGCAGAGGCGTGGATTCCAGATCTAGAGAGGTTTTTGTTCTGCTGAATAGGACTCTGGTGCAGCCGCAACTGGAGTACCATGTCCAGTTCTTGGCTCCTCATTCTAAGAGAGGCATAGCCAGGTTGGAATCAGTTCAGCGCAGGGTCCCAAGCATGGTAGCCGGACTGCAGGGATGCCATGCGAGAAGAGATTGAGGAAGCCGGGGTTTTTCAGCATGGAGACTCTGAGGGGATCTTACAGAGACATATAGGTATGTGAAGTGATGTCACATGACCATCACTTCAGAAGGAGACCCCTTCTGACTTGCTTTTTTTTCTATGTTGCAGACCCACTAGACAGTCCTGACCCTTCGGATGCTTGATGTGATTTTTAGGGAGCTCTGGACGCACGGTTTGGCAAAATGCTGCCTCTGAAGGTACCCGAGTGCTGGTTTTGAGCCCAATTCAGTGCTGTGCTGAGAGCCTGTCATTCTAAGAAGCAGCCACTCAGCACCTTTGTATGTTTATCTCAGTATTACTAATTAGTCATTATTATTTTATTGCTTTCTGTAGTGTAACGGCCAGCTGGACTTCTCTGCTGGCTGAGAACATCCTTAATTATTGCCTACATTTCTTTGAATCACAGAAGTTCCCAGGAGACAAACCCCTCCTTGAAAAAGAGAGCCCGGGAAGAGGACAGCAGGCAAAGCAAGGAAGGGGGTGACACCAGAATGAAACATACCTCTAATTAATTCTGATTGCTGTCTTCTGCATCACATTATCTATCAATTTGTGCAGCATGACTTTCCTTTTTAGAAAAGTATTAATGGAACCATCCCAGATGCTCATTTATCAAAAGGGCTACATGGCTGCCTGAGTGGAAGTATATATATTAAGTCTCTCCCCCCACCCCCACCCCAATTTCAGCTGGTGAGAGGGTGTATAATTAAGAAATGTACAAAGCTGCTGCAGTGAATATTCTGAATTGCATTGATCCTTCCTTAGTTTTCAGGGCAAGAGTGCGTTGTAGCCTCACTTTTGCTGGGTTACAACAGCAGCAGCACATGCTTTGAGGTGGCTCATGAAAAGAATATTGAGCAAAAGCGGATCCCGGGACTGAGAAGCTTTCTAGAGCAGAGGAGCCCTCTATGTAATCCATGCTTGTAAAACAATTTATCTAGAAACGGGACTTAATTTAAATCAAGAGGTGGCAATAAGTGCTCCTGCATACTGCTTGCTTAATTTTTAAATATTTAGCTAGTAGATTCATATCAGAATTTTCAACTGGAGAACTCAAACTAGTTTACATTAAGCTTTTGTACATTAAGCATGTGTGTGTCCATTAGACATGGATGAGACTCTAGGTTTTTTTATGTTCCAAGAAAATGCAGTATTATTTGTAAAAGCAAAAGCAAAAAAGGTAGAGTGTTTTTGTTTGTGCATTTGCACTATTCTTCTATACCACAGTGCCACCTAGAAGTTTTATTTATTTATTTATCTATTTATCTATTTATTAGACTTATATGCTGCCCCCTTTGCCTAAGCCTCGGGGTGGCTTACAAATAAGTAGATATCAGTAATACAATAAAATACAGTTGGAGACATCCTGGCCAAAGTTGTTAAAATCAATAAATAAAATCAACAGTTAAAATGACGTTTAAATAAAAAGGTCTTGGCCTGGCGCCGAAAAGCAAATAACGATGGCGCCAGGCAGACCTTTCTGGGGAGCGCATTCCATAGGTTGGGAGCCACCACAGAGAAGGCCCTCCTCCGGGTACTCACCCTCCTAATATCATTCATGGAGGGCTCCCGGAGAAGGGCCTCTGCCGCTGATCTCAGGGGCGGGAGGGCATATATGGACGCAAGCGCTGCTTTAGATAACCAGGTCCCAAGCCGTTAAGGGCTTTAGAAGAACAGGAAAGGAATTACTTTCCCCCATTTTTCTGCTGTGTAATCTCTAGGTGGGAGAATATAGAACTCAGCTCTCAATCCTGCACTGAAACTAAAAGCAGAAACAGCAGCTTAACAGCCTCAAGTGTAAAGACCACAAGCTCAAAAAACTAAATTGACCAATACAAGCAGCATCCCCTGGGCAGGAACCAGCACTGGATATTCCTCCCCGTGCTGTTGCTGATCACAGATCGCCCTGTGTGTGTGGTGTGTGTTGCATATGCAGGGAATGCAGGACTGGAGGAAGACCCCACATCTCTTTGGCTCTCTGGTCTCCCATGTGCCTTCTTCCTTCCCACACTGCTCTTGTGTAAAGTCAGCTACTTTTGGGGAATCACAGGGATGCCCAAGTTATGCCTGGCTGCACAGAACTGATCACAGTGGTGCAGTTTCCTAGACAAATGCATTGGGTAATATAGTGACATGCAAGAAGTCTTGTTTGGGGGTGAGAATCTGTTGGATTCCTTGGCTTGTTTTCTTGGACCAATTTCTGTCTGCCCGAATGGTCGCATGGGCGCCTGGCAGGAAGCAGCCCACCTGAGTCTGTGAGTCTGGGTTGCACTCATGCAAAGGGGGCTTCGTGTGCTTTGTGCAAATAATTACATACTTTGTGTGCTTTGCATGAAGAAGCTGCTAGCATTCCTGAGCATTCACAGCCTTGATTGTGACTTGGCTCACTTGCTGGTCTGGGCTGTGTGAAGGAAAGAACTCTGACTAGCACAAGAGAGCTGGATTGCAGCCTGATCTTTGCATCCCTAGGTTAGTAGAGGAGGTTTCTACTTCACGGGCAAGTATTTAGCTCAGGTTAGAGAAAGTGGGGACCTCAGATCTTGTGCATTTTCCTGTTTGCTGCCTTTTGGGGGCAATTTTCAAATGGAAAGGTAGAATATAAATTTAACCAACCAAACCATAAAGCTGAATTGTACACTTCAGATGGCAGGTGGAAAGTAATAACTCCCCCTAACAGTGACCGCAACTCTGTACAATAAATAAAGCCTGGAGATAGAAAACTAGCATATAAAGGAAACAGTGACAATGCTTTCACTTGTCATCCAGCTTTCTGTGTGCAAGAATTTGTTTGGGTATTTGCAGCAGCTTTGAGTCACGGGAGAAGCACTTGTCATTTGCAGTCTAATGTGGCACTGCCAAGACACAGGTTTATCTTGTCAGTGAGAACCAGGACTGACTAAAGGCATCAGGGACATCCTTTGAATCAATACCACCAGTTCAACCACGTCTCGATTTTGAAGCCTAATATTGTTGCACAAACAGTGTCTGCGTATGGATGCTATGCTTGCGTATTCATGCATTGCCCTGCAGGCTAGTCAGATAGGCATGTTTCCTCTTCAACAAACAAGCTGAGATGATGAGGGCACCACTCCAGACTTGTTCTGCAACACTATTTGCACATTCCACCTTCATCTACATAAGACACTTGCTGTTGTCTAATGTTTTAAACATTTCTTCCTTTGGAAGGTTAGGGTGAAATGTTCCCAGCCACCAAACCGCACCTGATCTGGTACATGCATTCCAAAGCATCTGGAATCCAGACATGGCTTTGACTTGATGCAATCTTGATGAATCTCATGTACTCTCAGCATAAAAATAAGGGTTGTGTGGCTACAGAACGGATGCAGGGGTGCATAAACAAGGTAGCAGGCAGTACTTGGAAGGCTGATATTGAACAGATCTGAAGGAAAGCAGCTGCTGGATCTCTGTTGAAGACTCTACGTAATTGGGGCTGTTGGGGGCAAATTGAACCATTAGCTCTATAACTCCAATGAGTTTAGCAGAGCAAAGAATCCACGAGTCCCTGCACTGCTTCTTGTGAAAAGACATATGGCTTGACTACGGTTTATCCACTTTAGCACAGCTTCCAACTTGGCACCCTCCAGTTGTGTTGGTCTAAGATGCCATCATTCCCAGCAAATGCTAAAAGTTGTTTACCAACGCATCTAGGGGACTCCAGGTTGGGCACATTGGTTTAGCAACTTTCCAACTCTTCCCCTTTGGAACAAGTGATCATCAGTCCCCTTGCTCAGGTAAGGGAAGGTGCCACCCTTTTCCAAAACAGATGAAAAAGAAATAAATGACTGAGACAGGAGTCCAGTCCACTTACAGCTAACCATAATCCCAAAGGAACTGTTTGTTTTTTTATGTATCTCTGTTGTGGTTGGGGTCCACCATTTTAGAGACCTTCACTGATTTGGTAGATCATCATCATAAGGCAGGTTCTTTCCATAATTAGATCATAATAAGCATGAGTGTTTAAGAAATGTACAATCAGGTTGTGAAATTAGACTCAAAGAATGTATCCTCTGTGTTTAATTCATCAATCCCAATTGCTCTCTTGTGGCAGGATCACTTTGTCAACTCATATAACACATTTCTCTTATCTATACTTATTCAAACCAAAAAGAGAGCATTCAACAGTTTTGTTCTCATTTGTAACATCTAGGGATGCATAATTTGATTCAGTCAGGAGAATTTCTCTAAGGACCTTTCCTTCATTGGTGTGATAGGCCTCAAAAATGATATCCATTGTAATATGTGCTGAGTGGTCCTACAGAACCAGAGTCCAGCAGCTGCCCACAATGGGGATCCAACTGGAGCTGCCATCATTATAGGAAATGGAGCAACTTCACATGGAGGAAATGTTATCCTCAGAGAAACATCAGAACAGAGCCACAGCATGCTTGGCATCACAGTTCAGCTATGCCTGTATCATCTAGCTACTCTGGGACAATTTCTCCTCATACTTCTGATGCATCCTTGTTTATGACAAGGACTGCACCTTTGCCGTGTTTTGCTGAAGGTCATTTGTTTGGAAGCTCTCTTGATGGCAATAAAATAGAGCATTGAAAGAACAAAGCAATCCATTATTCTTCTCCCAGTTCCCAATACAATAACAAGCCTCAATCTTCATGCAAGATCCCATTGTGCTGTTATATTACACAAATGAAAAACCACAGACTACTTGCGTAACACCCACCAGGACAGCTCCTGCATGATTTAAACAAATGTTTCATGGGAGTGTGGAATCCTCACCCAAATGTCTATAAATGAAGGCACTTCATTTTTGTTTGCCTAAATTAAAACAAGCAAGCACACAACTCTTACATAGGAAAGGGATTCCATTTAGATCAGGGGTCTCAAACTCGCGGCCCGCAGGCCAATTGCCGGGATGGGGAAGGGGCCCTGTGGCCTTCAAAGTGCCGGCGGCGCCCGGGCAGGCCTCTGGGAGCGACGTGGGATGAGCGGCCCACCACCACCGCGGTGGTGGAATACTTGATGCGGCCCAGCCTCACCCAGGCTCTACTTCCAGTGGCCCCCAGGTAAGTTGAGTTTGAGACCCCTGATTTAGATAGAGTAAGAAAGGAGTCTAACCTTTGGATTTCTCCATGAGTCAGTAATTTGGGCATGCTGAGACTTAATGGATACTCTCCTCTAAAGTCATCTAGCTCTTCTCTGTCTTGAATATTGGCTGGGAGGAAAAGGAGTGTTTGTACTCACTGAGATTCTGCTTTTCTTTAGAATGGGAGAGTGGTGAATTTTGATGGGCATTTAAACAAATTGCATACCAAAATGTGCAATTCTCTCATCACTTAAAGCATGAGCATATGCATTTCTTTAAATGCATTTTAAATTTTGCATACAAATACGCTTTTTAAAAAAAGTGAATGCTAGTTTGGGAAAATGCAAAATTTTTCCACCCTTCCAGCCAAAAAATAGCCCTCCAACATTACATTATGATAAAGAATACTAGAGTGTCTCCCCAGTCTATGGACTTGGAATTACTGGTCTATAAGATATATACTGTAGCTTCAAAAGACAGGGTAGTGGGTTAACTGGCAGGGCCTATGTCATTGCATAAAACATTGTTATTTTTAACAAGAATCTGTGGGTTAAAAATGTAACAGCACTGCTGTCATCAGCAGCATAGCAATGGAGAGCTGTCTTCTTGGGGACGAATGGAGAAGGAAGTCAAAAAAGATGCAGGTGAACTGATCAGCCTTGGAGGAGGTGTGTGTGCCGGCGGGGGAGGGGGGGAGGTACTGCAAAATAAATCAAAAGGAACCAGAGGACAGAGAAGAAAAATAGTGACAAAAGTTTAAAAGGTGCTTCTCTGTCTTCAGTCGATTTGTCTCGCCCTGTGCTTCGGTGTGTATGAGGCAGCGTGTGTGGGTGGGTTGGAGAGATGATGTCTCACTTGCAGCGCTAGAGGGAGTGACAAAACGCATCAGGCTCCAAAGATCCCAGGGTCCAGCGATGAAGCACTGACACGAGAATTTGTTACTACTTGCCTGTCTAGAGACGGAGAGTGATGCATTAATGCAGGAAAGGAGAAAGAAAAGGACAGAACAGAGTGGGCCTCTCCTGCAGCATCCTTCCCTCTTGTCTAATTGCATTCTTTCTGTATCCTTCCCTTCTGATTGTACACAGAGGCTGCAGTTGTTCTGAAATGGATCTTATTGAAACAGGGACTGGCCAATGAGTCTGGTGGGATTCTGACCAGTTTCTTATCTTCCCTATATTGTTCAGTCCTTTTCTGCATCAGTTTGCAACTTTTTACAAGCCTGAAGGAAACTATATGGATGTTTCTATATGTGCTTACATAAATAGATGCGCCTGTGCAAATATACATACTTTTTCTACACACTTCTCTACACACTTCAGCAAGCCACTTCCCCCAAGATAACAAGGTTTTGTTTCCCATGGTACATGCATTTTTGTACACGTTTCCCCATACTATGCATGTTTTATGCACATTTTTAAATTTCTGGGCTGTATCACAAAAGTTTGAGGGAGGGTCAATATTGTCTTATCAATTATGATTTGGAAGTGTGGGTTCAATATGTGTGTGTTATGTAGGATTTATTTTGGGTCAAGAGGTTTTGAACTGAACCAAAAGTTTCTTCTCACTGCCTGAAACAGGTTCACATGGCCTTCCATCCTACCTTTCAAGTGCTTGTTGCTGATGCTCATTTTTAAGGGTTTTTCACATTTGTCCTAACTTTCTATTGCTCACTTGGACTCTCCCATCTGTGGAAACGGGAGATTTTTGAATGCCTCCAAATTCTGCTCAGATCATTTCCATTTTTGACTTGGTGTTTGGTCTGTTTGAATGGGAAAAGTGTGCACTTGAAACAGGAAAAGGGCACATCTCTCTCTGTGTTGAATGGGCTCTCTTACCTCTACTGACTAAAGCACAGACAAACATTTTTAATATATACTCTGAAGTGCATTTGGAAAAGTGACTGCATTTTCAAGTGACCGCAAATTCAGGAATTCGCAAACATTTGTCCCCTGATGTTTGCATTTGGGATTGCTAATAAGACATGTTTACATGGTTGTGAATACAGTCCTACTCCTCAGCTATGCAAAGCTGTATCTGGTTGCATGCACAAGAAAAAGAGAGAGAGAAAGAGAGGGAGGGAGAGAATGCATATGCACTTGGTAGGCTCAGCTTCTATATGCATGAAGTTTTGATCACTACCAGCGCCTTGCTGGCACAATGGGAACATTTTAACCAAGTCTTCTAGCCCACATGGGGTGGGAGGGTTACTGGGAAGTGCAACTGGGAAACGAAAGAGTAAACCTCCCCTCCCCGTGATCTCTGGTCCTGATAATTCCTCAAGCATCCTTATAGCAAGCTCTGAATACTGCTCTTCCTGGCTCCATCCATACCAGGATGATGGAGGGAAAATGCTCCTTTAGATCATATGTTCAGCCCTGAGATCGACCCCTCTGCAAGATTCAGCACGGCTTGAAGGTTGCTGCTGGGCTGCCCGTGAAGAGCTTCCTTTGCCCTTGGAAAGCGTTCCTTTAAACTGCGGGAGTATTGGAAACCAGTAATGAGAGAGCTAAATGTCTGACCTTTGGTGATTGTAACTAATGGCTGCAATTCAGGCTGTTAAGAAACGAAGGGAGGTCAGGAGGAGACTAGCCATGTGTGAAAGGAATGATGAGAGGGCAAAGAAATTGTGGACACTCCAGCTGGGAACAAACATGCTTCTGATTGCCATAGAAACTAAGTGCCACTCTGCCAAGACTGAAATGTCTCCACTTTCAGCAAGAGAGGGGCAATTTGCTCCATTTCACAGATGAGGGCCCTGAGGTACCAAGGCTGTGTGGTGTTAAGAGCTGCCACTATTATCTCAGGTTTTCTGTGGGCTTCCTAGAGACCTTAGAGGCCACCTTTTTCTGAGCAGATTTTTGGAAGTGCACTGGGGTCTGCTCAAGACCTTGTGCTTTCTGAAGCAAGATAACATGGTGGTCCACAGCCCATCCCTGCCCACTGCCCTTGTTAAAATCCCTAACACTGGCTTGGTACACAATTTATTTTGATATTTAAAGCAGGGAATTCCACAAGTTCTTTTCCTTGGAGTGAAAATACAGGAATGACACATTAAATACACAACCATTTCTTATCCTCACTTAATCTCATGATAGGGCTGACCCTGAATCATACTATGGGTACACAGCCATCTAGAAGTGGTTTCTGGTGGACTGCCCAAAACTACAGAAAGTCATTCCCTCTAGAAGTTCATCAGTACTGCAGGCTTTGGGTAGCACATTGCACTAATGTGAATTACTGATAATTTTAGGAGAGTAAACATTGTGACATTTGTGATGTTGCCTTCTTGCAGTTGATGAAGTTCCTCAAGTATTCAAGTTGCTTAGCAGGCTGGTCCTGCCAATGGGAAAGGGAGAGGATTGACTTTGGGTGGTATGAACTGGGAATTGTCAACGGTGAGACTGGAGAATAATGGAAGCACAGTGCCATGCCTCAGTTTTAAGCTAAGTTTTAAGCTAAGAAGCTAAGTTTCTCCTTCTTTAGGACTGTAACTGAATTGATTTTTACAAAGGTGAAAGGATTTTTTTGTATTCTCCTCACCTTCTCTCTTCTTTCTAAAGAAACCTTTAGAAAGCCTTTATCTGAAAAATAGGCGCAGGAACCTAAATCACCAATCTGGAGGAGTTGGCTGCTACTGGTGCTGCCTTCTTCTTTCCTGAGAATAATGGGCCAGTCTACATTTGGTGCTTGCTGGATTTTGATTCTGAAGAAATAAAAAAAGTTGTAAAAAAGAGAGAATAATGTTAAGAAAAAACTTGGATGGGGCTGAATAAATTCACTTGAGTTGTTTCATTTGATTTTCTAAAGGTCATTGAAGATGTAATTTCTCAATTGAACATGCCATCCATTTAAAGTTCTTAGTACTTAATTTGTAAAATAAGGCATGCCAGATCACAAATCTGCAAAAAATATCCAAGTCTGAGCTTGAAGCTTTTCACTCCTTGTATTATCTCACATTCACCTAACCAGATGTGTTAGATGTGTTAGACTACAGCATCCAACATCTATAGCCAGCGTGGCTACTGGCTGGGGATAATGGGAGGCTGGGTCCATTGCACTGACAGGCACCGGGTTAGTGAAGGCTGATTTGACAAGATAATTCCATCTAAAATCTGTGTTCAGACTCAGGTGCAATGCACCCCCGACTACCTGCGGGCAAGTTGTGTTCAGACTCAGATGCAATGCACCTCTGGCTACCTGGGCAAGTTGTGTGGATGGACCCCTTCTGGGGTGAGCAGATCATGCTCTCATCGATCGCTTCCCCAACCCTCTGGACCAGATTTTCAGAGTACAGGGGGAAAGGGGAACTGGAAAGTTGCTTCACCCCTTCCCATGGCAGGAATAATCATTTCCTAATAATAGTACTAATAATATTTTTGATCCATGTCATTTTCACACCTGTTCATTTATTAACCTGCTCTGTCCCATTCTGCATTAATCTGAGATTTTTTATAATCCATAAACATTTATATTTTAACTAAATATATCTGAACATATCTTCTCATAAAAAGAGCTTCCTGCTGAGTTCATTTATATGATACATGAGTTTCTTCTGTACAGCCATACTTTACATATTTTTGCCCAAACCGTGGAAACTTTGGACATCAATGTTTCGTATGATGTGGCCCATATCTGGACATTTCACAATATTATAAAATAGACTGACTTGAGGATATACAGTAGTGTCTGAATGTGTACAGAGTCATCTTGAAAGGAAGGAAGGGAAACTCCTGGCTGAAATTAGGTTCAGGAATCCGTCTGAGGTCGCTATGCCTATGGCTTTATGAAGTATTGCTTCCAGGTAGAGAATAATAGGGCTCTGTGACAAACCTTGCAGTTAATATTGTCTTAAGTGAAGCTAATGGTGTTAAGACAGATTCTTCTCTTCTCCCTTATCTGTCTCACCATTTGGCTATTAGTCTAGGCCTAGCTAGGGAGGGATGAATCTTTCAGCTTTGCTTTTCTCTTTACATTCATTTTTTAAAAACGTTTTTAAACCCTCAAATTTTGGGATTTTTTGATAAATTCCTACCAAAAACAAATAAAAACATTTTCACTCATCAGCACCAGCCAAAATTAATATGCACCGTGCACCTGACTGCCCTGTAAGTGCAGAAAGATGAGGATCTTGTCAGAAAAAGAGGATGGTATAGTGCAGAAGCATTACTGACTTCAGCTCCAGAATTTTAAAAGCTAAGAACTGCAAGCCCTGTGTCTAAATCAGTTTAGGTTCCTCTCACATTCTTGCTTGTCCATATTTAAACCTCAAGCTCTTTCCATTCCAAAGACAAAGACATCTGAGTACGTTTCTTACAGAAAGCAAGCAAGTTGTCACCCATCTCTAGGCATTTTAGGTCCCTCTGCTGCAGTTCATAAATTCACAAGACTTTGAAATAGCCTGCAAGTTGGAAAACCCAAGACCAAAGGACATGAGAAGAGCCCTGCTAGATCAGAGACGGATCCTGCAGTGCAGCATTGCGCTTACACAGTAGTGAACCAGCTGCCCACAGAAACTTGCAAGCAGGACGTGAATGCAAGGACGTGCTCCTGCCCGTGTTCCCCAGAAACTGGTACACACAGGGATATCACTTTTGATACTGGGGTAGTATATATCTAAAGGAAAGCCTGCGTCCATACATGCCCTCCCACCCCTTGAGATCGGCAACAGATGCCCTTCTCCGGGAACCCTCCGTGAAGGATATTAGGGGAGTGAGTACCCGGAGGAAGGCCTTCTCTGCGGTGGCGCCCCACCTATGGAATGCGCTCCCCAGAGAGGTCCGCCTGGCGCCGTCGTTATTTGTTTTTCGGCGCCAGGCCAAGACCTTTTCATTTAAAACTTACTTTAATTGTTAATTTATTATGTATTTTTAGGATTTTAAATTTTATGCCGAGATGTTACCAAGTTTTTTAATTAATTGTACTAACTGTTATTTATTTATTTATTTATTATTAAAACATTTCTATGCCGCCCCTTGCCAAGGCCTCGGGGCGGCTTACAACATCGAATACAAAATACATTAAAACAATGACAATTAAAATATATACAGTAAAATAAAATAAGCCGCCCTGGCCGAATAAAATTCAATAATATTAACATTTAAAATGCTGCATAAATAAAAAAGGTCTTCGCCTGGCGCCGAAAAACAAATAACGACGGCGCCAG
>NW_025336319.1:0-16813 GCF_004798865.1 Varanus komodoensis
TTTCTGCCTCTACCGACCGCATTTCGACGGTCGGAGGGCCGCCCGAAAACTGGGATTTCCCGGCCCGACCCTGACAGAGAGGCAAAATTTACCCAAAAAGAGGGTGAATCGTACACGCCTAGTCCTCTTTGAGAGCTGTCCCGCCGCGCAGGCCTCCGTTTCCACGTGTTCCGAGTGCGTTCCGATGGTCGGAGGACCACCTACAGGCCGCGATTTTCCGGCCCCAAACTGACAGAGGGGCAAAAGTTGCCCCGAAAATAGGGCCACGTGGACACACCTAGTCCTCTTTGAGACGCTGTCCCTCTGCGCAGGCCTCCATTTCCGGCCTTTCCGAGCGCTTTCTGACGGTCGGAGGACTGCCCGAAGGCCAGGATTTCCAGGCCCCACTATGACATAGAGGCAAAAGTTTCCCCAAAAGAGGGATGCAAGGACACACCTAGTCTTCTTTGAGATGGTGTCTCTCCGTGCAGGACTACGTTTCCGCCCGTTCCGAGTGAATTCCATGTGCGGATCCAAGCCCAGAGGCTGCGATTTCCAGGCCCCACCCTGACAGAGGGGCAAAAGTTGCCTTGAAAAGAGGGCCACGCGGACACACCTAGTCCTCTTTGAGACCCTGTCCCTCCGCGCAGGCCTCCATTTCCGGCCTTTCCGACAGCGTTCCGACGGTCGGTGGCACGCCCAAAGGCCACGATTTCCTGGACCCAACCTGACAGAGGGGCAAAAGTTGCCCCGAAAAGAGGGAGAAGCGGACACACCTAGTCTTCTTTCAGACGCTGTCCCTCAGGCAGGCCCCCGTTTCCACCCATTCTGAGAGCGTTCCGACGGACGGAGGCACTCCCGGAGGCCGCGATTTCCTGGCCCCACCCTGACAGAGGGGCAAAAATTGCCCCAAACAGGGGGAGACACACTCGCACCTAGTTTTCTTTGAGACGCTGTCCATGCGCACAGCCCTCCGTTTCTGCCTGTACCGACCGCGTTTCGACGGTCGGAGGGCCGCCCGAAGGCTGGGATTTCCCAGCCCGACCCTGACAGAGAGGCAAAATTTACCCAAAAAGAGGGAGAATCGTACACGCCTAGTCCTCTTTGAGAGCTGTCCCTCCGCGCAGGCCTCCATTTCCGCGTGTTCCGAATGCGTTCCGACGGTCGGAGGACCGCCTAAAGACCGCGATTTTCCGGCCCCACACTGACAGAGGTGCAAAAGTTGCCCCGAAAAGAGGGCAACGAGGACACAACTAGTCTTCTTTGAGATCGTGTCCCTCCGTTCAGGACTCTGTTCCCGCCTGTACCAACGGCGTTTCGACGGTCGAGTCCCGCCGAGAGGCCGCGAGTTCCTGGCCCCACCCTGACAGAGGGGCAAAAGTTGACCCGAAAAGAGGGCCACGCGGACACACTTAGTCTTCTTTGAGACGCTGTCACTCCATGCAGGCCTCCACTTCCGCCCTTTCTGAGGGCGTTCCAATGGTTGGAGGCCCACCCAGAGGCCAGGATTTCCCGAACCGACCCTGAAAGAGAGGCAAAAGTAGCCCAGAAAACAGTGCGATGCGCGCACTTGGTCCTCATCGAGGCGCTGTCCCTCCACGCAGGCCTCCGTTTCTGCCCATTCCGAGGGCGTTTCGATGGTCGGAGGCCCGCCCGTAGGCCGCGAGTTCCCGGCCCCACTCTGACAGAGGGGCAAAAGTTGCCCCAAAAAGAGGGCGATGCGGAAAACCTATTCCTCTTTGAGAGGCTGTCCCTCCGCGCAGGCCTCCGTTTCTGCCCGTACCGATTACGTTTCCACGGTCGGAGGCTTGCCCGGAGGCCGCGATTTCCCGGCCCCACCCTGATAGAGGGGCAAAAGTTGCCCTGAAAAGAGGGCGATGCAGACAAACCTGGTCCTGTTTGAGAGGCTTTCCCTCCACACAGGCCTCCCTTTCCGTCCGTTCCAACCGTTTTCTGACAGTCAGAGACCCGCCTGGAGGCCGCGACTTCCGGTTCCCAACCTGACAGAGGGGCAAAAGGTGCCTCGAAAATTGGGCCATGCGGGCACCCTAGTCCTCCTGGAGACGCAGTCCCTCCAAGCAGGCCTCCATTTCCGCCCGTTCCGAGCGCGTTCCGAAGGTCGGAGGCCCGCCAAGAGGCCGCGATTTCCTGGCCCCACTCTGACAGAGGTCCAAAAGTTGCCCCGAAAAGAGGGCCACGCGGACACACATAGTCCTCTTTGAGACAGTGTCCCTCCGCGCAGGCCTCCATTTCCGCAGATTCCCAGCACGTTCCAACGGTCGGAGGCCCCCCTGGCAGCCGCGATTTCCCAGCCCCACTCTTACAGAGGAACAAAAGTTGCTCCGAAAAGAGGGCCACGAGGACACACACAGTACTCTTTGAGATGCTGTCCCTCCATGCAGGTTTCCATTTCTGCCCATACCGAGCACGTTACGACGGTCGGAGGCCCGCCCGAACACCGGGATTTCCCAGCCCCACCCTGACAGAGAGGCAAAAGTTGCCCGGAAAACAGGCGAAGCGCGCGCAACTAGTCCTCTTGAGAACCGTTCCTTCATGCAGAGCTCCGTTTCTGCCTGTTCCGAGCGCGTTCCGACGGTCGGAGGCTTGCACGGAGGCAGCGATTTCCCTGCCCCACGCTGACAGTGGGGCAAACGTTCCCCCGAATACAGGGTGGCGCGCGTCCACCTAGTCCTCTTGGAGACGCTGTCCCTCAACGCGGGCCTCCATTTCTCCCCTTTCTGTGCGCTTTCTGACGGTCAGAGTCCCGGCCAGAGGCCTTGATTTCCCGGCTCCACTCTGACTGAGGGGCAAAAGTTGCCCGGAATACAGAGCCAAGCGCCCGTGCGTAGTCCTCTTTGAGATGCTGTCCTTCGCGCAGGCCTCCTTTATTGCCCGTTCCGAGCGCGTTCCGATGGTCGGAGGACCGACCGGAGGCCGCTATTTCCCAGCCCCACCCTGACAAAGGCCCAAAAGTTCCCCAAAAAGAGGGTGACGTGGGAACACCTAGTCCCCTTTGAGATGCTGTCCCTCAACGCAGAAATCCATTTCCGCCCATTCTGTGGGCGTTCCGACGATCGGAGGCCCGCCAAGAGGCTGCGATTTCCCGGCCCCACCCTGACAGAGGCCCAAAAGTTTCCCCAAAAAGTGGGTGACGCAGACGCACCTAGTCCTCTTTGAGACGCTGTCCCTCCGCGCAGGCCTCCATTTCCGCCGATTCCGAGCATGTTCCAATGGTCTGAGGCCCGCCCAGAGGCCGGGATTTCCCGGCTCCATGCTGACAGAGGGGCAAAGGTTGCCAGGAAAACAGGGAGATGCACGCACCTAGTCCTCTTGGAGACGCTGTCCCTCCGCGCAGGGATCTGTGCCCGCCGTTCCGAGTGCGTTCCAACGGTCGGAGATCCGCCCGGACGCCGCGATTTCCCGGCCCCAGCCTGACGGCGGGGCGAAAGTTGCTCCGAAAAGAGGGCCACGCGGACACACATAGTCCTCTTTGAGATGCTGTCCCTCCGCGCAGGCTTCCGTTTCTACCCATACTGAGCGCGTTACGACGGTCGGGTGTCCGCCCGAAGGCCAGGATTTCCCGGCCCCACCCTGACAGAGAGGCAAAATATGCCCGGAAAACAGGGCGAAACGCGCGCACCTAGTTTTCTTTGAGAAGCTGTCCTTCATGCAGGCCTCCGTTTCCGCCCGTTCTGAGCGCATTCCGATGGTCAGAGCCCTGCCCGGAGGCTGCGATTTCCCGACCCCACCCTGACAGAGGTCCAAAGGTTGCCCCGAAAAGAGGGCCATGAAGACACACATAGTCCTCTTTGAGACGCTGTCCCTCACGCAGGCCTCCGTTTCCGCCCATTACGAGCACGTTCCGACGGTTGGAGGCCCACCCGCAGGCCGCGATTTCCCGGCCCCACACTGACAGAGGACCAAAAGTTTCCCCAAATAGAGGCTGACGCGGACACACCAAGTCCCCTTTGAGATGCTGTCCCTCCGCGCAGGGCTCTGTTTCTGCCCATTCTGAGCAAGTTCCAACGGTCAGAGGCTTGCCTGAAGGCCGGGATTTCCCAGCCCCATGCTGACAGTGGGGCAAACGTTCCCCCGAATACAGGGTGACGCGCGTCCACCTAGTCCTCCTGGAGACGCTGTCCCTCCACGCAGAAATCCATTTCCGCCCATACCGAGCGCGTTACGACAGTCGGAGGACCGCCCGAAGGCCAGGATTTACCATCCCAACCCTGAAAGAGAGGCAAAAGATGCCCAGAAAATAGGGCCAAGCGGACACACCTATTTTCCTTTGAGACGCTGTCCCTCCACGCAGAAATCTGTTTCCGCCCATTCCGTGCGCGTTCCGCCGGTCGGAGGCTTGGATGGAGGCAGCGATTTCCCGGCCCCACGCTGACAGGGGGGCGAACTTTGCCCGAAAACAGGGGGACCAGCATCTGCATAGTCCTCTTGGAGACGCTGTCCCTCCGCGCAGGCATCCGTTTCCGTCCATTCCGTGCGCGTTCCGACGGTTGGAGGACCGCCCGGAGGCCGCGATTTCCCGGCCCCACCCTGAAAGAGGTCCGAAAATTGACCCGAATACAGGGTGACGCGGACACACCTAGTCCCCTTTGAGACGCTGTCCTTCCGCGCAGGCCTCTGTTTTCCCCGTTCCGAGCACATTCCGACGGTCGGAGGACAGCCTGGATCCGCGATTTCCTGGCCCCACCCTGGCAAAGGCTCAAAAGTTTCCCCAAAAAAAACGTGACGCGGACACACCTAGTCCCCTTTGAGATGCGGTCCCTGCGCGCAGAAATCCGTTCCCGCACATTTTGTGCGCGTTCCGACGGTCGGAGACCCGCCAAGAGGCCGCGATTTCCCGGCCCCACTCTGACAGAGGTCCAAAAGTTGCCCCGAAAAGAGGGCCACGCGGAAACACATAGTCCTCTTTGAGACACTGTCCTTCCACGCAGGACTCCGTTTTAGCTCGTTCCGAGAGCGTTCCCACGGTCTGAGACCCGCCCGGAGGCCGCGATTTCCCGGCCCCACCCTGACAGAGGCCCAAAAGTTTCCCCAAAAACAGGGTGATGTGGAAACACCTAGCCACTTTGAGACCCTGTCCCTCCACGCAGAAATCCATTTCCGCCCATTACGAGTGCGTTCCGACGATCGGAGGCCCGCCAAGAGGCCGCGATTTCCCGGCCCCATCCTGACAGAGGCCCAAAAGTTTCCCCAAAAAGAGGGTGACACGGACACACCTAGTCCTCTTTGAGACGCTCTCCCTCCGCGCAGGCCTCCATTTCCGCCGATTCCGAGCGCGTTCCAACGGTCGGAGGCCCTCCTCGAAGCCGCAATTTCCCGGCGCCACTCTGACAGAGGAACAAATGTTGCTCCGAAAAGAGGGCCACGAGGACACATACAGTACTCTTTGAGACGCTGTCCCTCCGTGCAGGTTTCCGTTTCTGCCCATACAGAGCGCGTTACGACGGTCGGAGGCCCACCCGAAGGCCAGGATTTCCCGGCCCCACGCTGACAGTGCGGCAAACGTTCCCTCGAAAACAGGGTGACGCGCGTCCACCTAGTCTTTTTTAAGACGCTGTCGCTCCGTGCAGGCCTCTGTTTCCACCCATTCTGTGCGCGTTCCGACGGTCGGAGGTCCGCCGGGAGTCCGCGATTTCCCGGCCCCACCCTTACAGAGGTCCGAAACATGACCCGAATACAGGGTGACCCGGACACATCTAGTCCCCTTTGAGAAGCTGTCCCTCGCGCACGGCTCCGTTTCTGCCCATTCCGAGCTCGTTCCGATGGTCGGAGGACCGCCCGGAGGCCACGATTTCCCGGCCCCACCCTGACAGAGGTCCAAATGTTGCCCCGAAAAGAGGGCCACGCGGACACACATAGTCCTATTTGAGACGCTGTCCCTCGCACAGGCATCCGTTTCCGCCCGTTCCGAGCGCGTTCCGATGGTCGGAGGCCCGCCCGGAGGCCGGGATTTCCCGGCTCCACCCTGACAGTGGGGCAAAAGTTGTGCCGAATACAGGGCGATGCATGCACCAGGTCCTCTTGGAGATGCTGTCCCTCCGTGCGGGCCTCCGTTTCTGCCCATTCTGTGCGCTTTCTGACAGGCAGAGTCCCGCCCAGAGGCCGGGATTTCCCGGCTCCACACTGACAGAGGGGCAAAAGTTGCCCCGAAAAGAGGGCCACGTGGACACACCTAGTCGTGTTTGAGACTCTGTCCCTCCACGCAGGCCTCCGTTTCCACCCATTCTGAGCGCGTTCCGATGGTCGGAGGCCCGCCCAGAAGTCGCGATTTCCCGGCCCCACCCTGACAGAGGCCCAAAAGTTTCCCAAAAATAGGGTGACGCGGACACACCTAGTCCCCTTTGAGGCGCTGTCCCTCCGCGCAGAAATCTGTTTCTGCCCATTCCGTGCACGTTCCGACGGTCGGGGGCCCACCCAGAGGCCGCGATTTCCCGGCCTCACCCTGTCAGAGGTCCGAAAGTTGCCCCGAAAAGATGGTCACGCGGACATACATAGTCCTCTTTGAGAAGCTGTCCCTCGCGCAGGCCTCTGTTTCCGGCCATTCCGAGCACGTTTCGATGGTCGGAGGCCCGCACGGACGCTGCGATTTCCCGGCCCCACCCTGACAGAGGCCCAAAAGTTTCCCCAAAAAAAGGGTGACACGGACACACCTAGTCCCCTTTGAGACACTGTCCCTCCACGCAGGCCTCTGTTTCTGCCCGTTACGAGCACTTTCCGACGGTCGCAGGATCGCCCGGTTCCTCGATTTCTCAGCACACCCTGACTGAGGGCCAAACGTTTCCACGAAAAGAGGGGGATGTGCGCGCACCTAGTCCTCTTGGAGACGCTGTCCCTTTGCGGGGGCCTCCGTTTCATCCGGTTCTGAGCGCGTTCTGACGGTCAGAATTCCGCCCGGAGTCCGCGATTTCCCGGACCCAGTCTGGCAGAGGGGCAAAAGTTTCTACAAAAAAAGGGCTAGGCGGACACACATGGTCCTCTTTGAGACGATGTCCCCCTGCGCAGGTCTCCGTTTCTGTCTGTTCTGAGTGCGTTCTGACGGTCGAAGGCCCTCCAGGAGGCCGCGATTTGCCGGCCCCACTCTGACAGAGGGGCAAAAGTTGCTCCGAAAAAAGGGCCACGCGGACACATATAGTCCTCTTTGAGACGCTGTCCCTCCGCGCAGGCTTCCGTTTCTGCCAATACCGGGCACGTTCCGACGGTCGGAGGCCCGCCCAGAGGCCGCGATTTCCCAGCCCCACCCTGACAGAAGCCCAAAAGTTTCCCCAAAAAGAGGGTGACGCGGACACACATGGTCCTCTTTGAGACGATGTCCCCCCGCGCAGGTCTCCGTTTCTGTCTGTTCTGAGCGCGTTCCGACGGTCGGAGGCTTGCACGGAGGCAGCAATTTCCCGGCACCACCCTGAGAGAGGTCCAAAAGTTGCCCCGAATAGTGGGTGATGGGGGCACACCTAGTCCCCTTTGAGACGCTGTCCCTCGCGCAGGCCTCCGTTTCTGCCCATTCCGAGCGCGTTCTGACGGTCGGAGGCCTGCCCAGAGGCCGCGATTTCCCTGCCCCACCCTGACAGAGGCCCAAAAGTTGCCCCGAACAGAGGACCACGCGGACACACCTTGTCCTCTTTGAGACGCTGTCCTTCCACACAGGCCTCCATTTCTGCCCATTCCGAACGCGTTCGCACGGTCTGAGGCCCGCCCGGAGGCCGGGATTTCCCGGCTCCACCCTGACAGAGGGGCAAAAGTTGCCCGGAAAACAGGGAGATGCACGCACCTAGTCAGCTTTGAGACGCTTTCCCTCCGCGTAGGAATCTGTGTCCGACGTTCCGAGTGCGTTCCGACGGTCGGAGGACCGCCCAGAGGCCGCGATTTCCCGGCTCCACTCTGACAGAGGGGCAAGAGTTGCCCCGAAAAGAGAGCCACGCGGACACACCTAATCCTCCTTGAGCATCTGTCCCTCGCGCAGGCCTCCGTTTCCGCCCGTTCAGAGCACGTTCCGACGGTCGGAGGCCCGCCCGGAGCCGCGATTTCCCGGCCCCACCCTGACAGAGGCCCAAATGTTTCTCCAAAAAGAGGGCGACACGGACACACGTAGTCCCCTTTGAGACGCTGTCCCTCCGTGCAGGCCTCTGTTTCTGCCCGTCCGAGAACGTTCCAACGGTCGGAGGCTTGCCCGGAGGCCGCGATTTCCCGGTTCCATCCTCACAGAGGCCCAAAAGTTTCCCAAAAATAGGGTGACGTGGACAGACCTACTCCCCTTTGAGACGCTGTCCTTCCGCGCAGAAATCTGTTTCTGTCCGTTCCGAGCGCGTTCCGGCGGTCGGAGGCCTGCACGGAGGCCGCGATTTCCCAGCACCACCCTGACGGAGGGCAAAAGTTGCCCCGAAAAGAGGGCCAAACGGACACACCTGGTTCCTTGGAGACGTAGTCCCTCACGCAGGCCTCCGTTTCCGCCCATTCTGAGCGCGTTCCGACAGTCGGAGACCCGCCCGGCGGCCGCGACTTCCTGTCCCCACCCTGACAGAGGCCCAAAAGTTGATCACAAAAGAGGGCCACACGGACGCACCTAGTCCTCTTTGAGAGGCTGTCCTTGCACGCAGGCCTCCGTTTCTCCCAGTTCCGTGCGCGTTCCCACGGTCTGAGGCCCGCCCGGAGGCCGGGATTTCCCGGCTCCACCCTGACAGAGAGGAAAGAGTTGCCCCGAAAAGAGAGCCACGCGGACACACCGAATCCTCTTGGAGCATCTGTCCCTCACGCAGGCCTCCGTTTCCGCCCGTTCTGAGTGCGTTGCAACGGTTGGAGGCCCGCCCGGAAGCCGCGATTTCCAGGCCGCACCCTTACAGAGGGGAAAACGCGCACCTAGTTTTTTTTGAGATGCTGTCGTTCCGCGCAGGTCTCCATTTCCGCCCGTTCTGAAGGTTGGAGGCCCGCCCAAAGGCCGCGATTTCCTGGCTCCACCCGGAAATAGGGCAAAAGTTGCCCCGAAAACAGGGCGACGTGGACACACCAAAATATTTTTGAGATGCTGTCCCGCCGTGCAGCCTCCGTTTCCGCGTGTTCCGTTCGTGTTCCGATGGTCGGCGGCCCGCCCAGAGGCCGCGCATTCCCCAGCCCTACCCTGACAAAGGGGCAAAAGTTGCCCCGAATAGAGGGCCACGTGGACACACCTAGTCCTCTTTGAGACGCTGTCCCGCCTTGCAGGCCTCCGTTTCCGCGTGTTCGGAGCGCATTCCGACGGTCGGAGGCCCGCCCAAGGGCCGTGATTTACCGGCCCCAACCTGACAGAGGGGCAAATGTTGCCCCGAAAACAGGGCGACGGGCGCACACCAAGTCCTCTTTCAGACGCTGTCCCTACACTCAGAGGCTGCGATTCCCCAGCCCCACCCTGACAGATGGGCAAGACTTGCCCCGAAAAAAGGGCGACGCAGACATACCTAGTTCTCTTTGAGACGCTGTTGCTCCAAGCAGGCCTCCGTTTCCGCCAATTCCGAGCGTATTCTGACGGTCGGAGGCCCACGCAAAGGCCGCGATTTCCAGGCCCCACTCTGACAGAGGGGCAAAAGTTGCCCGAAAAAGAGGGCCATGCGGACACACTTAGTGATCCTTGAGACACTGTCCCTCTGCGCAGACCTCCATTTCTGCCTGTACCGACCGCGTTTCGACGGTCGGAGGCCCGCCAAAGGCTGCGATTTCCCGGCCTCACCCTGACAGAGAGGAAAAAGTTGCCCCGAAAAGAGGGCGACGCGGACATACCTAGTTCTCTTTGAGACGCTGTCCCTCCGCGCAGGCCTCCGTTCTGACCATTCCAGGCGCGCTCCAGCAGTCGGAGGCCCGCCCGGGGGCCGCGATTTCTCGGTCTCTCTCAGAGGGGCAAGAGTTGCCAATAAAAGAGGGCCTCACGGACACACCTAGTCCTCTTAGAGACGCTGTCCCTTATGCAGGCCTCCGTTTCCGCCCGGTCCGAATGCGTCCCGAAGTCGGAGGCCCGCCCAGAAGCCGAGATTTCCCGGCCCCACCCTGACAGAGGGGCAAAAGTTGCCCCGAAAAGAGGGCGACACGGACACACCTAGTCCTCTTTGAGACTCTGTTGTGCCACGCCGGCCACCGTTTCTGCCCGTTCCGAGCACTTCCCGACGGTTGGAGGCCGCCAAGTGGCAGCGATTTCCCGGCCCCACCCTGACAGTGGGGCAAAAGTTGCCCCGAAAAGAGGGAGAAGCGGACACTCCTACTCATCTTTGAGACGCTGTCCCTCGTCGCAGGCCTCCGTTTCCGCCCGTTCTTACCGCGTTCCGACGGTCAGAGACCAGCCCGAAGGCCATGATTTCCCGGCCCCACCCTGACAGAGGGGCAAAAGTTGCCCCGAAATGAGGGAGACCTGGACACACCTAGTCCTCTTTGAGACTCTTTCTGTACAGGCAGGCCTCCATTTAAGCCATTACCGAGCGCGTTCCGACAGTCGGAGGCCCGCCCAGAGGCCACGATTTCCCGGCTCTACCCTGACAGAGGGGAAAAAGTTGCCCCGAAAAGAGGTCCACACGGACAAACCTAGTCCTCTTTGAGACGCTGTCCCTCCGTGCAAGCCTCCGTTTCCGCCCGTACCGAGTGCGTTCTGACGGTCGGAGGCCCGCCCGGAAGCCACGATTTCCAGGCCTCACCCTTGCAGAAGGGCAAAACGCGCACCTGGTTTTCTTTGAGATGCTGTCGCTCCACCCAGGCCTCCATTTCTGCCCGTTCTGAAGGTCGGAGGCCCGCCCAAAGGCCGCGATTTCCTGGCTCCACCCGGAAAAAGGGCAAAAGTTGCCCCGAAAACAGGACAACGTGGACACACCAAATCCTCTTTGAGACGCTGTCGCGCCGTGCAGCCTCCGTTTCCGTGTGTTCCGTTTGCGTTCCGATGGTCGGAGTCCCGCCCAGAGGCCGCGCTTTCCTGGCCCCACCCTGAAAAAGGGGCAAAAGTTGCCCCGAATAGAGGGCCACGTGGACACACCTAGTCCTCTTTGAGACGCTTTCCCGCCGTGCAGGCCTCCGTTCCCGCATGTTCGGAGCGCATTCCAATGGTCGGAGGCCCGCCCAAGGGCCGCAATTTCCCGGCCCCAATTTGACAGAGGGGCAAAAGTTATCCCGAAAACAGGGCGACGGGCACGCACCAAGTCCTCTTTCAGACGCTGTCCCTACACGCAGGCCTCCGTTTCTGCCCTTACCGAGCGCGTTCCGACGGTCGGAGGACTGCCCAGAGGCCGCGATTTCCTGGCTCCACCCTGACAGAGGGGCAAGAGTTGCCCCGAAAAGAGAGCCATGCGGACACACCTAATCCTCTTTGAGCATCTGTCCCTCGCGCAGGCCTCCGTTTCCGCCCGTTCAGAGCACGTTCCGATGGTCGGAGGTCCGCCCGGATCCGCCATTTCCCATCCCCACCCTGACAGAGTCCCAAATGTGACTCCAAAAAGAGAGCGACACGGACACACCTAGTCCCCTTTGAGACGCTGTCCCTCAGCGCAGGCCTCTGTTTCTGCCCGTCCGAGCACGTTCCAACGGTCGGAGGCTTGCCCGGAGGCTGCGATTATCCGGCCCCACGCTGACAGTGGGGCAAAAGTTGCCCCGAAAACGTGTGTCACGTCTCCACCTAGTCCTTTTGGAGGCGCTGTCCCTCCGCGCAGGCCTCCATTTCGACCCATTCCGAGCGCGTTCCGATGGTCAGAGGCCCTCCCGGAGGCCGCGATTTCCCGGCCCCACCCTGGCACAGGTGCAAAAGTAGCCCCGAAAAGAGGGCCACGCGGACACACCTAGTCCTCTTTGAGACGCTGTCCTTCCACGCATGCCTCCGTTTTAGCCTGTTCCGAGCACGTTCCCATGGTCTGAGGCCCGTCCGGAGGCCGCGATTTCCCGGTTCCAACCTGACAGAGAGGCAAAAGTTGCCCCGAAAAGAGGGCCACAAGGACACACCTGGTTCTCTTGGAGAGGAAATCCCTCGCGCAGGCCTCCGTTTCCGCCCATTCCAAGCGCGTTTCGACAGTCGGAAACCTGCCCGGAGCCCGCTACTTCCCGGTTCCACCCTGGCAGAGACCCAAAAGTTTCCCAAAAATAGGGTGACGCGAACACACCTAGTCCCCTTTGAGACGCTGTCCCTCCGCGCAGAAATCTGTTTCCGCCCGTTCCGAGCGCGTTCCGGCGGTCGGAGGCCAGCCCGGAGGCCGCGATTTCCCAGCCCCACCCTGACACAGGTGCAAAAGTAGCCCCGAAAAGAGGGCCACGCGGACACACTTAGTCCTCTTTCAGACGCTGTCCTTCCACGCAGGCGTCCGTGTCTGCCCGTTCCGTACACGTTCCCACGGTCCGAGGCCTGCCCGGAGGCCGGGATTTCCCGGCACCACACTGACAGAGGGCAAAAGTTGCCCAGAAAAAAGGACCACACGGACACACCTAGTCCGCTTTGAGAGGCTGTCCTTCCATGCAGGCCTCCGTTTCCGCCCATTCCAAGCACGTTCCGACAGTCGGAGACCCGCCCGGAAGCCGCGACTTCCCGTCCCCACCCTGACAGAGGCCCAAAAGTTGACCACAAAAGAGGGCCACACGGACACACCTAGTCCGCTTTGAGAGGCTGTCCTTCCACGCAGGCCTCCGTTTCTCCCAGTTCCGTGCACGTTCCCACGGTCTGAGGCCTGCCCGGAGGCCGGGATTTCCCGGCTCCACCCTGACAGAGGGGAAAGAGTTGCCCCGAAAAGAGAGCCACGCGGACACACCTAATGCTCTTTGAGCATCTGTCCCTCGCGTAGGCCTCCGTTTCTGCCCGTTCTGAGTGCGTTCCGACGGTCAGAGGCCCGCGCGGAAGCCGCGATTTCCAGGCCCCGCCCTTACAGAGGGGCAAAATGCGCACCTAGTTTTTTTTGAGACGCTGTCGCTCCATGCAGGCCTCCATTTCCGCCCTTTCTGAAGGTCGGTGGCCCTCCCAAAGGCCGCGATTTCCTGGCTCCACCCGGAAAAAGGGCAAAAGTTGCTCCGAAAACAGGGCGACGTGGACACAACAAATCCTCTTTGAGACGCTGTCCCGCCGTGCAGCCTCCGTTTCCACGTGTTCCGTTCGCATTCCATTGGTCGGAGGCCCGCCCAGAGGCTGCGCTTTCCCGGCCCCACCCCGGTAAAGGGGCAAAACTTGCCCGAATAGAGGGCCACGTGGACACGCCTAGTCCTCTTTGAGACGCTTTCCCGCCGTGCGGGCCTCCATTTCCACATGTTCGGAGCACGTGACGACGGTCGGAGGCCCGTCCAAGGGCCGCGATTTCCCGGCCCCACCCTGACAGAGGGGCAAAAGTAGCCCCGAAAACAGGGCGACGGGTGCGCACCAAGTCCTCTTTCAGACACTGTCCCTACACGCAGGCCTCCGTTTCTGCCCTTACCGAGCGCGTTCCGACAGTCAGAGGTCCGCTGAGAGGCTGCGATTTCCCAGCCCCACCCTGACAGATGGGCAAGACTTGCTCCGAAAAGAGGGCGATGCAGACATACCTAGTTCTCTTTGAGACGCTGTCGCTCCAAGCAGGCCTCCGTTTCCGCCCGTTCCGAGCGCGCTCCACGTTCTGATGTATGCCCGGAAGCTGCGATTTCCCGGCCTGACCCAGACAGAAGGGAAAAAGTTGCCCCGAAAAGAGGGCCACACGGACACACTTAGTCCTCTTTGAGACGCTGTCCTTCCGTGCAGGCCTCCATTTCCGGCAGTTCCGAGTGCGTTCCGACGGTCGGAGGACCGCCCATAGGCCGGGATTTCCCGGCCCCACCCTGACAGAGAGGCAAAAGTTGCCCCGAAAACAGGGACACAATGACACAACTAGTCTTCTTTGAGATCGTGTTCCTCCGCGCAGGACTCTGTTTCCGCCTGTACCGACTGCGTTTCTACGGTCGGAGGCCGCCCGAAGGCTGCAAGTTCCCGGCTCCACGCTGAAAGAGTGGCAAAAGATTCCCCGAAAAGAGGGAGAAGCGGATACACCTAGTCATCTTTGGGATGCTGTCTCTCCAAGCAGGACTTCGTTTCTGCCCACTGCGAGCACGTTCCGACAGTTGAACGTCTGCCTGGAGGCCACGAGTTCCCAGCCCCACCCTGACAGAGGGGCAAAAGTTGCCCCAAAAAGAGGACGACGCGGAAAACCTAGTCTTTTTTGAGACGCTGTCCCTCATGCAGGCCTCCGTTTCCGCCCATTCCGAGGGCGTTCCGACAGTCGGAGGCCCGCCCGGAAGCCGCGATTTCCCAGCCCCACACTGACAGAGGGGCAAAAGTTGGCCCAAAAAGAGGACGACGCGGAAAACCTAGTCTTTTTTGAGACGCTGTGCTCATGCAGGCATCCGTTTCCGCCCGGTCCGAGCGCGTTCTGACGGTCGGCGGCCTGCACAGGGGCCGCGATTTCCCGGGCCCACCCTGACAGAGGGGCAAAAGTTGCCCAAAAAGAGGGCCACGCGAACACACCTAGTCTTCTTTCAGATGCTGTCCCTCCGCGCAGGCCTCCGTTTCTTTCTGTACCGAACTCATTTCGATGGTCGGAGGCTCGCCCGAAGGCCACGATTTCCCGGCCCCACCATGACAGAGAGGCAAAAGTTGCCCCGAAAGAGGGCCACACGGACACACCTAGTCCTTTTTGAGACGCTGTCCCTAACGGCAGGGCTCCGTTTCTGCCCTTACCAAGCACGTCCCGACATTCGGAGGCCCGCTCAGAGGCTGCGATTTCCCAGCCCCACCCTGACAGATGGGCAAGACTTGCCCCGAAAAGAGGGCGACGCGGACATACCTAGTTCTCTTTGAGACGCTGTCCTGCCGTGCAGGCCATGTTTCCGCGTGTTCAGAGCGCGTTCCGCCAGTCGGAGGCCCGCCCAAAGACTGCAATTTCCCGGCCCCAACCTGACAGAGGGGCAAAAGTTGCCCCGAAAAGAGGGCCACGCGGAAACGTAGTCAACTTTTAGACGCTACCGCTCCGCGCAGGCCTCCGTTCTACCTGTTCCGAGCGCGTTCCAACAGTCGGAGGCCCACCCGGAGGCCACGATTTCCCGGCCCCACTCTGACAGAGGGGCAAAAGTTGCCAAGATAAGAGGGCCACGTGGTCACAACTTGTCCTTTTTGAGTTGCTGTCCCTCCGCGCACGACTCCGTTTCGGCCCGTTCCATGTGCGTTCCACGTTCGGATGCAGGCCTGGACGTCGCGATTTCCGGGCCCAACCTTGATAGTGGGGCAAAAGTTGCCCCAAATATGGGGCGACGCGGAAAACCTAGTCCTCTTTGAGACGCTGAGCCTCATGCAGGCCTCAGTTTCCGCCCGTTCCGAGTGCGTTCCGACGGATGGAGGCCCGCCCAGAGGCCGAGATTTCCTGGCCCAACGCTGACAGAGGGGCAAAATTTGCCCAAAAGGGGGGTGATGCACGCGCACCTAGATTTCTTTGAGAAGCTGTCCCTCCACGCAGGCCTCCGTTTCCGCCCGTTCCGAGCTTGTTCCGTTGGTCGGAGGCCCGCCCGGGGGCCGCGATTTCCCGGCCCCAAACTGACAGAGGGGCAAAAGATGCCCCGAAAAGAGGGCCACGCGGACTCACCTAGTCCTCTTTGAGACGCTGTCCCTCCGCGCAGGCCTCCATTTCTGCCCATTCCAAGCGCGTTCCGTCGGTCGGAGGCCTGCCCTGGGTCCGTGATTTTCCGGCCACACTCTGACACTGGGGAAAAAGTTGCCCCGAAAAGAGGGCCACGTGGACACACCTAGTCTTCTTTGAGATGGTGTCCCTCCGTGCAGGACTACGTTTCCGCCCGTTCCGAACCCATTCCACATTCGGAATCAAGCCTGGAGGCTGTGATTTCCCGGCACACCCTGACAGAGAGGCAAAAGTTGCCCCGAAAAGAGGACCACGCATACACACCTAGTCCTCTTTGAGATGCTGTCCCTACAGGCAGGCCTCCGTTTCTGCCCTTGCCGAGCGCGTTCCGACAGTCGGACTCCCGCTCAGAGGCTGCGATTTCCTAGCCTCACCCTGAACGATGGGCAAGATATGCCCCGAAAAGAGGGCGACGTGGACATCCCTAGTCCTCTTTGAGACGCTGTCCCTCCACGCAGGCCTCCGTTCTGCCCATTCCAGGCACGCTCCAACAGGTGGAGGCCCGCCCGGAGGCCTCGATTTTTCGGTCTCTCTCAGACAGAGGGGCGAATGTTGCCAATAAAAGAGGCCACACTGACACACCTAGTCCCCTTTGAGACGCTGTCCCTTATGCAGGCCTCTGTTTCCGCCCGTTCTGAGTGCGTTCCCACAGTCGGAGGCCCGCCCAGAAGCCGAGATTTCCTGGCCTCGCCCTGACAGAGGGGCAAAAGTTGCCCCGAAAAGAGGGCGACGCGGACACACCTAGTCCTCTTTGAGACTCTGTCGTGCCACGCCGGCCACGGTTTCTGCCCGTTCCGAGCACGTCCTGACGGTCGGAGGCCGCCAAGTGGCTGCGATTTCCCGGTTCCACCCTGACAGAGTGCAAAAGTTGCCCCAAAAACAGGGCGAAGCGTACATACCTACTCCTCGTTGAGACTCTGTCCTGCTGCGCTGGCCACCATTTCCGCCCATTCCGAGCACGTCCCGACGGTCGGAGGCCGCCCAGTGGCAGCGATTTCCCAGCCCCACCCTGACAGAGGGGCAAATGTTGCCCCGAAAAGAGGGGGCTGTGCGCGCACCTAGTCCTCTTGGAGACGCTGTCCCTCTGCGGGGGCCTCCGTTTCCACTTGTTCTGAGCGCGTCCCGACGGTCAGAGTTCCGTCCGGAGTCTGCGATTTCCCGGCCCCACTCTGATGGAGGAGCAAAAGTTGCCCCGAAAAGGGGCCACG
>NW_025336320.1:0-720 GCF_004798865.1 Varanus komodoensis
CCCCCCCTGTGCCCCCCGTGCCCCCCACTCCCCGTGCCCCCCACCCCACCCCGCGCCCCCCGGCCCCCCACCTCGTCGTAGACGCTCTCGATCTCGTTGAGGAGGCTCTTGGAGCGCAGGGCCTTGGCGTCGTTCTGCTTGAAGTTGGCGGCCTGGTGGTCCAGCGACTTGAGGTAGGCCTTCTCGTACTGCTCCCGCCAGACCTTGTTGAAGCCCTGCTGGGCCTCCCGCCACTCCTCCTCCTTGGCCTTCAGCCTGGGGGGGGCACGGGGGGGTCAGTGGGGGGGATCTAGGGGGGATCAAGGGGTCCCGGGGGGTCCCGGGGGGTCTCCTCCTTGCACGGTGCCCACCAGACCTGGCTGAAGCCCTGCTGGGCCTCCCGCCACTCCTCCTCCTTGGCCTTCAGCCTGGGGGGGGCAAGGGGGGGTCCGGGGGAGGGAGGGGAGGGGGCTCCCAGTCAGGGGAGGGGAGGGGGTCCCAGTCCAGGGAGGAGGTCCCGGTCATGGAAGGAGAGGGGCTCCCAGCCAGGGAAGGGGAGGGGGTCCAGCCAGGGGAGGGGAGGGGATCCCAGCCAGTCAGGGGGTCCCGGTCCGGGGAGGCGAGGGGGCCCCCTTCCCCAGTGCCCCCTTCCCTCCTCCCAGTCCCTCCCCCACCCCAGAGCCTCCCCCATCCCCTCCGGGTCCCCTCCAGGGGGGCATCCCTCCCTCCCCCCTCCCCCCC
>NW_025336320.1:820-3487 GCF_004798865.1 Varanus komodoensis
CTCCGGGTCCCCTCCAGGGGGGCATCCCTCCCTCCCCCCTCCCCCCCCTCCCCTCTCCCCACCTCTTCAGCACCACCGGCAGGGCCGAGAGCGGGCTGCGCTTGAGGCTCTCCAGCACCTCGGGCGCCTTGTCGCCGTAGATGCGGTGCACGGCCCGCCGCTGGATGACCTCGGAGGTGCCCCCCAGGCAGTCGTCCAGCCGGAAGCGCTCCTGCTCCTCGGGGCCCATGCGGCTCAGCTTCTTCTGCACGCTCTCCAGCACCCGGATGGTGGCCAGGTTGGTCTCCAGCACCACGTCCAGCTGCCGGGAAAGGGGGGCGAGAGCGGGAGCATGAGGACCAGAAACCTGGGGGGTTTCCCCAGGGGCTAGGGGGGGGGGGGAGTGTTATATTACTGGGATATAGAGGAATATAGAAGGATAATATATGTTGTAATATAGTGGGGTAGGTTAGCCCTTTCCTCTGAGCTGCAAGGTGGCCAGGAGGACTAGAAACTTGAGAAGTTCACAGTCCATGGCTTGGCGGGGGGAGCGTTGTATCATTGGGATACAGAGGAATATAGAAGGATCATATAGGATATGTTGTGATATAGAGGATTAGGTTAGCCCTTTCCTCCAAGCTGCAAGGCGGCCAGGAGCATGAGGACTAGAAACTTGGGAGGTTCGCAGTCCAGGGGTTGGGGGGGGGGGGGAGTGTTGTATCATTGGGATATAGAGGAATATAGAAGGATCATATATGTGGTAATATAGTGGGGTATGTTAGCCCTTTCCTCCGAGCTGCAAGGTGGCCAGGAGCATGAGGACTAGAAACTTGAGAGGTTTACAGTCCAGGGCTTGGGGGGGGGAGCGTTATATTGTTGGGATATATAGGAATATAGAAGTATATGTTGCAATGAAATATATAAGTATAATATGTGGCAATATAATATATAATATATGTGGTAATATAGAGGATTAGGTTAGCCCTTTCCTCCGAGCTGCAAGGTGGCCAGGCGCATGAGGACTAGAAACTTGGGAGGTTTACAGTCTGGGGCTCGGGGGGGGGGGGGAGCGTTGTATCATTGGGATATAGAGGAATATAGAAGGATCATGTATGTTGTAATATAGTGGGGTAGGTGAGCCCTTTCCTCCAAGCTGCACAGAAGTATGAGGACCAGAAACTTGAGAGGTTTACAGTCTGGGGCTTGGGGGGGGGTGGGGAGCGTTGTATCATTGGGATATAGAGGAATATAGAAGGATCATATAGGATATGTTGAAATATAGCGGGTTAGGTCAGCCCTTTCCTTCCCTCCGCAAGGCGGCGAGGAGCATGAGGACTAGAAACTTGAGAGGCTTGCAGTCCGGGGCTCGGGTGGGGGGGGAGCATTGTATCATTGGGATGTATAGGAATATAGAAGGATCATATAGTGTATGTTGTGATATAGCGGGTTAGGTGAGCCCTTTGCTCTGAGCTGCAAGGTGGCCAGGAACATGAGGACCAGAAACTTGGGAGGGCTGCAGTCCAGGATTTGGGGGGTGAGCATTATATCATTGGGATATATAGAAAAATAGAAGTATAATGTATGTTGCAATATAATATATATGTTGAAGTATAGCGGGTTAGGTCAGCCCTTTCCTCTCCTCCGCAAGGCAGCGAGGAGCATGAGGACTAGAAACTTGAGAGGCTTGCAGTCCGGGGCTCGGGGGGGGAGCATTATATCATTGGGATATATAGGAATATAGAAATATAATAAAGTATATGTTGCAATATAGCGGGTTAGGTTAGCCCTTTCCTTCCCTCCGCAAGGTGGCGAGGAGCATGAGGGCCGGAAACTTGAGAGGCTAACCCCCGACCCCCATGAGGACCAGAAACTTGGCTCCGGCGCGACACCCTCCATGCACAGGCGGAGATCAGCCTGGCTCTGCCCCCCACATGCATGGGGGTCGAGCACAGGGGTCCCCAAGCCCTTGGGGGCCCCCTGCCCCCCAGAAGCCCCCCTCCCACCCCCGACCCCCATGAGGACCAGAAACTTGGAGTTTCAGCTTGACACCCTCCACGCCCAGGCGGAAATCAGCCTGGCTCTGCCCCCCGTCTGCATGGGGGCTGCAGGCCAAGGGTCCCCAAACCCCCTGGGAGCCCCCCTCCCGCCCCCGACCCCCATGAGGACCGGAGCCTTGCCCCACCTCGAAGCGCTCGTCCTCGCAGCGGTGCAGCTGCTCCTCGTAGGCCGTCTTCTTGGAGCTGACGAAGGTCGAGTCCTCGGACCAGGAGGGGAAGGAGACCCAGGTGTCGTTGAGCACCTGGGGAGGGCGGAGAGGGGTGAGTCGGGGGGGTGTCTGGGGGGGCGGAGGGAGGGGTGAGTTGGGGGGTGTCTGTGGGGCGCCCCCTCTTTTGGGCACCCCGAGCAGCGGCGCCCCCTTTCCCCTCGGTTGGGTCATCCCAGGTCATACCAAACAGCCCCCCCTTTCCCCTCTGTTGGTTCATCCCAGGTCATACCAAATAGCCCCCCCTATCCCCCTCTCTTGTGTCATTCCAGGTCACACCGAGGAGCCCCCCCTTTCCCCTCTATTGGGTCATTCCAGGTCACACTGAGCAGCCCCCCCTTTCCCCTCTATTGGGTCATTCCACCTCGCACCAAACAGCCCCCCCTCCTCCCTATTGGGTTATTCCAGCACGCACCAAACAGCCC
>NW_025336320.1:3587-3915 GCF_004798865.1 Varanus komodoensis
CCTTTCCCCTCTACTGGTTCATCCCAGCTCACTTCGAGCAGCCTCCCCCTTTCCCCTCTATTGGTTCATTCCAGCTCGCACCAAACAGCCCCCCATTCCCCTCTATTGGTTCATCCCAGCTCACACAAACCGGCCCCCCCTTTCTCCTCTATTGGGTCATCCCAGCTCACTTTGAGTAGCCTCCCCCTTTCCCCTCTATTGGTTCATCCCAGCTCACACCGAGCAGCCCCCCCTTTCCCCTCTATTGGGTCATTCCAGCTTGCACCAAACAGCCCCCCTTTCTCCTCTATTAGGTCATCCCAGGTCACATCAAGCAGCCCCCCCCCTT
>NW_025336320.1:4015-5329 GCF_004798865.1 Varanus komodoensis
CCCCCCCTTTCCCCTCTCTTGGGTCATCCCAGCTGTCTCCGAGCCGCTCCCTCCTCTTCCCCCTCCACTGCCCCCCCCCACCCCCCGGCCCCCCACCTCCTTGCAGATGGCCGTGCGCCCGCTGCACTTGGGCTGCTGGTAGGTCTTGGGCAGGGCCCGGTAGCTGGAGCCGATGCGCTTGCAGGAGGCGTAGTCAATCTCGCGGCACACGCCGCCCTCGCCGCCGCCGCCGGGCCGCTCGGGGCCCCCGAAGCTCAGCTCCTTGACGCCGAAGAAAGACTTGAACTGGGCGAAGAGCTCCGGGAACTTCCTGCCGGGAGAAGGGGGGAGAGGGGTGCCCCCGCCGGGGGGCGTTGGTTCGGTCCGCCCCCCCCCACACTTGGCACATGCGTTGGTTCGGGCCCGGGTCCCCACGGGGAGGTGGGGGAGGGAGAGGAAGGGGATGGACCCCCCTGCGGGGCGCGTTGGTGCAGACTGGGGTCCCCCCGCCGGGGGTGTTGGTTCGGTCCGCCCCCCCCCCCACTTGGCACACACGTTGGTTCGGGCCTGGGTCCCCACGGGGAGGTGGGGGAGGGAGAGGAAAGGGATGGACCCCCCCCCTGCTGGAGGCGTTGGTGCAGACTGGGGTCCCCCGGCCGGGGGCGTTGGTTCGGTCCACCCCCCCCCACTTGGCACAGGCGTTGGTTCGGGCCCGGGTCCCCACGTGGAGGTGGGAGAGGGAGAGGAAGGGGATGGACCCCCCCTGCTGGAGGCATTGGTGCGGGCCGGGGTCCCCCCGCCTGCCAAGTGCATTGGTTCGGTCCGAGGGGATCCCCATAAGGAGGGAAGAAATAGGGAGTGGGATGAACCCCCGCCCACTGGGTGCGTTGGTGCGGTCCGCCTCCCCCCACTTGTCACATGCATTGGTTTGGTCCAAGGGGATCCCCATACGGAGGTGGGAAATAGGGCGTGGGACGGACCCCCGCCCATTGGGTGCGTTGGTGCGGTCCGCCTCCCCCCACTTGCCACATGCATTGGTTCGGTCCAGGGTCCCCACGTGGAGGTGAGAGAAGGGGGTGATAGACACCCCCGCCGGGGGCATTGGTGTGGTCCACCCCTCCCCCCTGCAACATGCATTGGTTCGGTCCGAGGGGATCCCCATATGGAGGGGGGAAATAGGGAGTGGGACGGACCCCCGCCCATTAAGAGGAGGGGGGCCCAATTAGGAGGAGGGGGACCCATTAAGAGGAGGGGGGCTCCTTTAAGAGGAAGGGGGCCCCATTAAGAGGAGGGGGGCCCAATTAGGAGGAGGGGGACCCATTAAGAGGAGGGGGG
>NW_025336320.1:5429-6043 GCF_004798865.1 Varanus komodoensis
GAGGGGGGCCCAATTAGGAGGAGGGGGACCCATTAAGAGGAGGGGGGCTCCTTTAAGAGGAAGGGGGCCCCATTAAGAGGAGGGGGGCCCAATTAGGAGGAGGGGGGCCCAATTAAGAGAAAGGGGCTCCATTAAGAGTAGGGAGGCCAATTAAGAGGAGTGAGACCAATTAAGAGAACGGAGGCTCCATGAAGGGGGGGCTCAATTAAGAAAAGGGGGGCTCAATTAAGAAAAGGGGGGGCCAATTAAGAGGAGGGGGGCTCCATTAAGAGAACGGAAGCTCCATGAAGGGGGGGCTCCATTAGGAGGAGGGCCCAATTAAGAGGAGGGGGGCTCCATTAAGAGGAGGGAACCATTAAGAGGGGAGCCCAATTAGGAGGAGGGGGACCCAATAAGGAGAAGGGGGGCTCCATTAAGAGGAAGGGGGCCCAATTAACAGGTGGGGGGCCCCATCAAGAGCAGGGGGGGCTCCATTAAGAGCAGGGGGGGCTCCATTCAGGGGGGGCCTCCTTCAGCACAGGGGGCTCCATCCAGAGCCGGGGGCTCCCCGAAGAGGGGGAGGCTGGCTCCGAAGAGGCCGGGGGCTCCCCCCCTGGGGGGGATACGCCAACGCC
>NW_025336320.1:6143-16787 GCF_004798865.1 Varanus komodoensis
GGGAACGGGGCGGCCGCGGAGGCGGGGCTGCGCCGTGGGCCGAGCCGGCGCGCGCGGCGCCAGGCCCGTTGCGCACGCGCGAGGGCGAAGGCGGGAAGCGGGACCACAACTCTCGGCGTGCCCTCATGGCACTCCCCGCCCGGGCAGGCCTAGAGTTGTAGTCCAAGGCCGCGCGGCGGGAGGCGCGCAGCTCTCGTCCCGGCTGGCCGGCGTGCGGGATTGCACGTGTGGCTGCGTCGCTGTTTTGACCCGCGGGGACGCCGGGGCAGCGCTCGGGGCGGGGTGGCGCGGCGCTTCCCGCCCTTTTGGCAAGGCCGGGGGCAGAGCTGAGCTCGCGGACTGATTGGTCGCATATTACAGGTTGTGTGGTGTGGATAGAATTGTACACACAGACACGTGTATGTACCCACACACACACACACACACACACCCCGATATATATATACACACACATACGGATGAACACACCCACACCCACACACAGACGAATACTTAGATAAATATATTCACACATATATAGACAGACACACATAGACACACACACAAATTACACACACTATATTTTTATGCACACACACAAACATATACAACTATATACAAACATATATATAGATACACAAACTACACATACTATATTTTTATGCACACACACACGAACACATATACAAATATATACAAACATAGACACAGACACACAAACTATACATATACTATATGCACACACACAAACACGTATACAAATATATACAAACATATATAGACACACAGACACGCAAACTATACACATACTATATGCACACACACACGTATACAAATATATACAAACATATATATAGACACAGACAAACTATACACATAACTATGCATACACACACAAACATACAAATATATACAAACATATATATAGACACACAAACTATACACACAGTATTTTTATACACACACAAACATTCAAATATATACAAACATATAGACACATATACACAAACTATACACACACTATATTTTTATAAACACACACACAAACATACAAATATATATACAAACATATAGACACATACACACAAACCACACACTATATTTTTATACACGCACAAACATATACAAATATATACAAACATGTAGACACAAGCACATACACACTATATTTTTATGTACACACACACACACACACACATATATATATAGACACACACATATACAGACACACATTAATACATCCATATTTGTACCCACACACACATATATAGACACAGGCAAATACATTTATACACATTCACATATATCATTAATCATATTAATAATAATATGCAGTACATACTTAAAGTATAATAGATACATAATGATATAGTATTAATATGCAAGATATGCATATGAATCTTGCCCGACTGAATATTTATTTGAAGCCACAGCAATGCCGGTATATATAATCAGTGGAGATGGTTGTGTATGTTAATTAATTAGATTAACGGAATGACAATTTGATATTCGGAGATATGATCGATATAATTAATTATATAACGTAGGATTAGAACAGTGTGCAGATCTTAATTAGAATATTATATATTAGGTTATTTTTTGGGGTGTGTAATTTCTTTATATCACTAAAAATAAAGCGATATATATATAAATAACATTTTTATGTAAAAATGCCTAATATAAATATATTTATAATCAAATAAATATACAATATATGTATTGTAATTTCATATTTTAATTATTTTTAAATTATTGTTGTCAGCCGCCCCGAGGCTTCGGCGAATGGGGCAGCATAAAAATGTTTTAATAAGTAATAAATAAATAAATATAGGATATAAATCATATTGGCAATATATTATGACAAAATATTATATATAATTTAATATTATATATTCTAATATTAATATCTATAATTACTATAACTGATATCAATATATAATATCAGTTTTAGTAATTATAGATATTAATATTGTATAATATTTTGTCATCGTGTCATTGTGATATTACATGATATAACACCTATACTACAATATATGTCCTATAATCCATGCTAATATTAATATTAATATTGCAGATCAATTGACTGTGGAAAATTAAGAACGTTGATTTATTTATTATGATTTATTATAACATTTATATGCCGTTTCGGAGCTTTTCCTCCCGCTTTTGAGATGCCTGAATGCCTGATCTTCTGCGGTCCCGTCCAGGAAGAAAGAAAAGCAGAACAAACGGTAAGTCCTGAAAAATCAAATTTCTTTCAAAAGGTGGGAAGGAACCTTTAATTTCGGAAGGAATAATTTCGGATTTTATGGGGGGTCCCAGTTCCCAGAGTACGGAAGCACGGCCATTCCATGAAGCAGGCTTAGCTGAAAGAATTCCTTTTTTATTTTATTTTTTTTATTTTTATTATAAAAATAAAATAAAATAAATTAAAATTTCAATTATTTTAATTTATTTTATTTGAAGCTCTTCTATCCCGTCCTTCCACCAAGGTATAGCTAAGGAACGATTTCTTAGAAGCCTGAAAGTGACTCCCCCCGATCACTAATATATACGATTAATTTTCTATTTATTTTATTTCACCTTTTTCTATGCCGTCCCCGAGTAAGAAAGTCTCTGGACGGCTCACAAGGAAGAAACCTGAAATTTCTGTATTTTTTAAAGTTTTTCTGTGCCGTCCGTGACTCAAAAATTCTCCAGACGGCTTGCAAGGAACAAACCTTGCAATATATATATATTATTTTATATTGTTCTTTTTTGCATTTTAACTTAGGTTTGTATTTTTAATTTAATGTTATAACTATTTTTTAACTTAAATTTGTAAGCCGCCCCGAGGCTTCGGCGAATGGGGCGGCATAAAAATGTTTTAATAAATAAATAAACCTGAAATATCTGTATTATTTCAAGTTTTCCTATGCCATCCAGGACTCCAAAAATCCCTGGACGCTTTCCAAGGAACAAAGCTTAAATATCTGTATTATTTAAAGTTTTCCTATGCCATCCAGGACTCAAAAAATCCCTGGACGCTTTACAAGGAACAAACCTTAAATATCTGTATTATTTAAAGTTTTCCTGTCCCAACGCCCTTCGAAAGGAGATAGACAAGTCCGACCCCAAAGCAGGACCTTCTCTGCGTTGGCCCCACGGCTGCGGGATCTTTCTTTTCGCACGGGACGGGATATGAATATTTTTTTGTGGAAAAAATCAAATAAATATATATAAAACATATATTTAAAATATAATAATATAAATTAAAAATACAAATTAAAAATACAAATTAAAAATAAAAATAAAAAATTTAAATTGAAAATATATATTAAAAATAAAAATAAAAAATATAAATTAAAAATAAAAATTAAAATATAAATTAAAATATATTAAAATATAAATTAAATATATATATTAAAATATATATTAAAATATAAATTAATTATATTAAAATATATGTTATATATAAATTAAATATATATAAACATAAATTAAATATATATAAAAATATAAAATATATAAATTAAATATATAGATTAAACTATATATTAAAAATATAAATTAAATATATATATATTAAAATATATATTAAAAATATATTTCCGGGCCGCCTATCGACACCACGGCCTTCCGAGGGAGGAAAGACACGTTTCCAACGATCCCAAGAGGTGGAAATCTTCCTTTAATGCTCATAAAAACAAGAAAACGGAACACGGGAAATGAAATTTTCCTGCATCGTAGGCGGCGATTTCCGGCTGGAAGCGTCGCCTCGGGTCGCTCAGGAGCCGAAGAGCCTAGAAAAAAACCGGGAAAAAGTGGAATTTATGGATTTTGTTCGGAGATCGAAGATGGGCGGAAACCGGGGGGGGTCCCGCCGGATCATCATCATCATCATCATTATTACATTTCTATGCCGCCCCTTGCCGAAGCCTCGGGGCGGCTTACAACACAATAAAATACAAAAATAACAATATAAAATTAAAATTAACAATATAAAATAAAAAAAATCAACTAAATAAATAAAATAAATAAAACTTATAAAATATAAAATATAAAAGAAGTCGCCCCGGCCAGATAAATACTCACACGATCATGCAGAACATCATGAAGATGTTCCAGAGGGCGATGAAGATGCGGAAGTAGCGGAGGCTCAGCAGGAATTCCCGGATGTTGTCGCCTGGAAAGAGAAGAGAGGCCCCTTCTGCCGCGCGCTGTTTCTGGGAGCGGGGCCGGGGTCAGGCTAGATGACCTTGGAGGCCCCTTCTGCCTCGCTCAGTTTCTCTGTTTCTCTTGGCAGAGCTGGGGTCAGACTAGATGACCCACAGGTCCCTTCTGCCCAGCTCTCTTTCTATGTTCCCGTGAGCAGAGCCGGGGTCAGACTAGATGACCCACCGATCCCTTCTGCCCAGGTCTCTTTCTATGTTCCCCTGAGCAGAGCCGAGTCAGACTAGATGACCCACAGACCCCTTCTGCCTCTCTCGGTTTCTATGTTCCTCTGAGCAGAGCCGGGGTCAGACTAGATGACCCACAGGCCCCTTCTGCCTCTCTCGGTTTCTATGTTTCTCTGGGCAGAGCCGGGGTCAGACTAGATGTCCCAGAGGCCCCTTCTGCCTCGCCTTCTTTCTGTGTTCCCCTAAGCAGAGCCGGGGTCAGACTAGATGACCCACAGCCCCCTCCTGCCCCGCTCTGTTCCTCTTCCTCCGATTTCCGGGCAGCCCTCCCACCCCGGACCTCCCGAAGGCTCCCGCCACCCCGTCGAAGGACCCCAGCGTCTCCCCACGGGCCGACGGGGACACCCCACCCCTGGCTGGGGACACCCCACCCCTGGCCGGGGCCTCACCTGTGGACGGTCCTCTCGCCTCCGGGCCAAAGCCGTGACTCTCCTTCTTTCTGGGGGGGAAAAAGACACGGGGGTCTCCATCTCCCTTCCAACTCCAGTATTCCAAGATCCCATCATCCACGGTTGGACCTGATGGCCTTCCAGCCCCTTCCAACTCCACTATTCCATGATCCCATCATCCACGGTTGGACTTGATGGCCTTCAACCCCCTTCCAACTCCACTGTCCCATGATCCTATCATCCACGGTTGGACTTGATGCCCTTCCAGCCCCTTCCAACTCCACTATTCCACGATCCTATCATCCACGGTTGGACGTGATGCCCTTCCAGCTCCACTATTCCATGATCCTATCATCCACGGTCAGACGTGATGCCCTTCCAGCCCCTTCCAACTCCACTATTCCATGATCCCATCATCCATGGTTGGACCTGATGGCCTTCCAGCCCCTTCCAACTCCACTATTCCACGATCCCATCATCCACTGTTGGACGTGATGCCCTTCCAGCTCCACTATTCCATGATCCCATCATCCACGGTTGGACGTGATGCCCTTCCAGCTCCACTATTCCCTGATCCTATCATCCACGGTTGGACGTGATGCCCTTCCAGCTCCACTATTCCATGATCCCATCATCCACGGTCAGACATGATGTCCTTCCAGCTCCACTATTCCACGATCCCATCATCCCCGGTCGGACTTGATGGCCTCCATGTTTCTTCCAACACCTCTCCGATCACCCCGAGACCCACACTCCCCGACTCCCGAGCCCGAGGGGCCCTCCTGCCCCCTCCCGCGGACACCGTTCCAGATCCTGGAAAGGACTCACAGCCGGAAGTTCAGCACCGCCCCCGCGTTGACCAGCAGCGTCCTGGGGGGAAAAGCGGGAAAAAGACGGGAAGTGAGAGTCCGGCCGGCGGGTTTGCTCCTGGATTCATTGAAACCGCTTCTTTCCGCATTTCTTCATTTAAACCGCTTATTTCCACGTTTTTTCATTTAAAGCGCTTATTTCCGCATTCATTTAAACTGCTTATTTCCACATTTATGCGTTTAAGCCGCTTCTTTCCGCATTCATTTAAACCGCTTATTTCCGCATTTATGCATTTAAGCCGCTTATTTCCGCATTTCTTCATTTAAACCGCTTATTTCTGCATTGATATAGACCGTCGATTTCTGCATTTATTCATTTAAACTGCTTATTTCTACATTCATTTAAACCGCTTATTTCTGCATTTCTTCATTTAAACTGCTTATTTCCACATTTATTCATTTAAACCGCTTATTTCCACATTTATTCATTTAAACCGCTTACTTCCGCGTTTTTTCAGTTAAGCCGCTTATTTCTGCACTTATATAGACCGTCGATTTCTGCATTTATTCATTTAAACCGCTTATTTCCACATTTATGCATTGAAACCGCTTATTTCCGCGTTTTTGCATTTAAGCCGCTTATTTCTGCATTTATATCGACCGTCGATTTCTGCATTTTTTCATTTAAACCGCTTATTTCTGCATTCTTTTAAACCGCTTATTTCCGCATTTATTCATTTAAACCGCTTATTCCTGCATTTATATAGACAGTCGATTTCTGCATTTTTTCATTTAAATCACTTGTTTCCGCATTTTTTCTTTTAAGCTGCTTATTTCCGCATTTATATCGACCGTCGATTGCTGCATTTTTTCATTTAAGCCGCTTATTTCTGCATTTATATCGACCGTCGACTTCTGCATTTATTCATTTAAACTGCTTATTTCTGCATTCATTTAAACCGCTTATTTCCGCATTTACTCATTTAAGCCACTTATTTCTGCATTCATTTAAACGGCTTATTTCTGCATTCATTTAAACCGCTTATTTCTGCATTTATATGGACCGCTTATTTCCACATTTATTCATTTAAGCCACTTATTTCCGCATTTATTCATTTAAACCGCTTATTTCTGCATTTATATAGACCGCTTATTTCCGCATTTATTCATTTAAACCGCTTATTTCCGTGTTTTTTCATTTAAGCCGCTTATTTCTGCATTTATATAGACCGTCGATTTCTGCATTTATTCATTTAAGCCGCTTATTTCCGCATTTATGCATTTAAACCGCTTATTTTTGTATTAATTTAAACCATTAGATTTCCCTATTGATTCATTCAAACCGTTTATTTCCGCATATATTTATTTCAACTTTATTTCTGTATTTATTTAAACCATTTTATTTCAACCATTTCTTTCCGTATCTGTTTAATTAAAGTTCCTCTATGGGGTCCAATGACTAAAAAGTCTCTGGATTTCCCCCACTCCCCCAAATTCCGCCTCCTGCCCGTGCCCGGGATGATGGGCCAGGCGGCCAAGGATGATAGGGGGTGTAGTCCCCGGCTGGAGCATGGGGCCACGGGCCCAGCGCAGGGGGAGAAGGCGGCCGCGCGATTCGAACACGCGCGCACAGGGCCGGGACCCGGGTTCCAACCGGTAACGTGGGGAGGCGCGACACGTGTCGCGCTCCCCCTGCGGCCCACCGCCCAGATCGCGTGCCCGGGACGATGGGGGGTGTAGTCCCCGGCTGGAGCATGGGGCCCCAGCTCCCCGTTCCGTGAGCTTCGAAGCGTGCACGGGGCCAGGTTTCAAGGGGGGGGCAACGTGGGAACTCCCGACACGGGTCTGGGCCACCTTCCCGGGCACCCCCTCCCCTCTCCTCCCCCCCCGCAACGCGTCGCTTAGCAACCGCCCGCCCGGCGGGACGTACCCAAAGAGCAGCAAGTCGCCCAACATCCTGCCACTTCCCGCTTCCGGCCCCAAGCGGAAATGACGCGCGGGGCCGGGCGGCCAATCCGCGGGCGGGGGAGATGCCGGCGGCAGGGCCGCCGGCCACTGCGCGCGCAGCTGCCCTCCCGCGCACGCGCGCCGGCGGCGGCCGAGGCAGACGCCCTCCTGCGTACGCGCGCCGGTGGCTGCCGCCTCCACCGCCCTCCCGCGCATGCGCGCCGGCGGCGGCGACGCAGCTGCCCTCACGCTTGCCTTCTTTCTGCCCTAAAAGGAGGGTTTCTGGCGCACGTGGGAAGGGGGGATCCGGGTCGCCCGGCGGGGCCGGGGGGTGGGCGCGTCCCCTGGGGCGGCGGGGGGGGCGCGTCGGACCCTCCCCCCCCCGCGCAGGCCCCTCCGCCACTCTGCCCCGCTTGGACTCCCGCCCCGCGCCGGATCCACTCCGGATCGGCGCCCGCGGGCGCCCGGCTGGGCAAGCCCCCCGCGGGAGGAGGCGGGGCTGCACTCTGCACACGCTCAGGGGGGCGCCCCTCCCCCCTCCCCTCTCCTCCCCCGCGCGGGGGGGCGCGAACAGCTGCGCGCGTCCCCGCGGCCGCGATCGGGGCTGCGACCGGCCGCCCTCCTCCTCCTCCTCCCGGCTGTGGATCATGGACTTGGTGGGCGCCCTGGACGTGGCCGACCTGGCCGTCGCCTTCTCCCGCCTACCCATCTTCCCCATCTTCGACCTGGGCTACTTCGTGGTCTCGATCCTGTATCTCAAATATGAGAAAGGTAGGCTCGGGGGCCCATCTGCCCCCGCCCGGACGGGTCCCATCATCCCCCGTTGACCCCTTTCCCTTCCCCGTCCCCTCCAAAAGCTCCCCAGCAGCGGCAGATAGGCTCGGGGATCCCCAAAGCCCCCGGACGTATAGATTCCTCTATCCCCCCATTTCCGCGGGGCAAGATTTCGATCGGGGTTAATGTATGGAAAAATCTAATTTTTCCAATTTAAAGGCTATCGAATATTTCAAAGCTTTGTAATTTTCACATTTGAATATGCAAAGGCTATTTAATTTCCATGTTCAAATTGTTTTGAATGATAAACTTTAATAAAACTTTCTCCAAACGTCTCGTTGGGTTAAATATAGAACCAGAGCAATAAAAAAAATATAATCAGGAGTAATGAATATATTATGATAATTACTATTTATATCCCATTATTTGGAATAAAATCAATGATAATAGATTAGGATAAGTGCTATTTAAATCCGGCCATTCGGAATACTAATGAATATATTATGCTAAGAGCTATTTATATCCGGCCATTCGGAATACAGTAAATAATACTGAATATATTACGATAAGAGCTATTTATATCCGGCCATTCGGAATACAGCAAATAATAATGAATATATTATGTTAATTGCCATTTATATCCGGTCATTTGGAATAATATATTATGATAAGAGCTATTTATATCCGGCCATTCGGAATACAGTCAATAATAATTATTATGATAATTGCTATTTATATCCAGCCATTCGGAATACAGTCAATAATAATGAATATATTATGATAAGTACTATTTATATCTGGCCATTCGGAATACAGTCAATAATAATGAATATATTAGGAGCTATTTATATCCGGCCATTCGGAATACAGTCAATAATAATGAATATATTATGATAAGTACTTTTTATAGTCGGCCATTCGGAATACAGTCAATAATAATGAATATATTATGATAAGAGCTATTTATATCCCATCATGATTATCAGTAATAATGAATAGATTATTAGTAGTATTTTCATCTGGCCATTCGGAATAGAATCAATAATAATGAATAGATTATTGTGCTATTTATATCCCATCATTATTATCAGTAATAATGAATAGATTATTAGTAGTATTTATATCTGGCCATTCGGAATACAATCAATAATAATGAATAAATTATGATAAGTACTATTTGTATTGTCATTCGGAATCAATGATAGTGAATATATTATGATAATTACTTTTTATATCTCATCATTTGGAATAAAATCAATGATAATAGATTATGATAAGTGCTATTTATATCCGGCCATTCGGAATAAAATCAATGATAATGAATAGATTATTTTGTGCTATTTATATCCAGCCATTCGGAATAAAATCAATATTAATCAATAGATTATGGTGCTATTTATATCCCATTCTCAATCAGTAATAATGGATTAATTTGGAATTTGGGATACAATTTGGAATACAATCAATAATACAATCAATTTGGAATACAATCAATAATAATGAATATATTATGATAAGTACTATTTATATTGTCATTCGGAATCCATGATAGTGAATAAATTATGATAAGTACTATTTATATCTCATCATTCGGAATACAATCAATAATAATGATTAAATTATGATAAGAACTATTTCCATCAGGCCATTCGGAATACAATCAATAATAATGATTAAATTATGATAAGTACTATTTATATCCAGTTTTTATAAGCTCTTGTTCGAAGGAGAATTTGTATCCTGTTTATTTATATTTATATTTATATTTATATTTATATTTATATTTATATTTATATTTATTTATATTTATATTTATATTTTTATTTTTATTTTTATTTATTTTTTATTTTTATTTTTATGTATAAATGCTTGTCAGAAGGACGGGATAGAAATTTATATCCTGTCATTTATATTTTCTATATTTTTATTTAATGTATATTTATATAAGTGCCTGTCGGAAGGACAGGATAGAAATGTTACGGCAATCTATATCCTTTCCTCTATATTTATATTTATATTTTTATTTTTATATACTCGCTTGTTGGAAGGACGGGATCAAAACGTTATGAGAATGTATCTCCTTTTATATTTATATTTATATTTATAGTTGCATTTTTTTATTTATATTCGTGCTCATGGGAAGGAGAGGATAGAAATCTTGGCCATGAAGGAATAGTCCCAAAATCCCATCGAATTCAACCGATCAGAAGCGGGAGGGAAAAGACGGCGAGAAAAAGGGAGGAAGGAATGAAATAAAATAAGGAAATCAATAAAATGAAATAAAATAAAATGAAATAAAATAAAATA
>NW_025336321.1:0-178956 GCF_004798865.1 Varanus komodoensis
CTCTCTCTCTCTCTCTCTCTCTCTCTCTCTCTCTCTCTCTCTCTCTCACACACACACACACACACACACACACACCACATTTTCTTCATAAGAACTGTTCTGAGTATAGATCACATAGAAAATCACACTTTGAACTGGACTGTACATGAATAACAGACTACAACAGCCATTTCCGTTAACTAAGCAGTTGAAAAAAGGATGTAGATAGAGAGCACCTGCTATTAAGCAGTACAGAAATGAACTGATGATGTTAATGAGGGTGATGGTGATGAAAAAGCAGCAGTAACAGCAGCAGAAGCAGCAGCTCTTCACATTGTTCCTACATATTTATTGCCAGAGAGCAAAGTTGCTTTGCCATTTTTAATGTGTCCCTTTATAGAGTAACATTGTCTGAAAACAGATTATCAGACTATACGCAAACATTATCTAGCTACTGAATATAGCTGGAAAAAAGCCTCAGCTGCATCATGTAAACTAGCTGCCAAGTTCCCCTTTAGATTCTAGTAATGAGGACTGAAAGAGGAAGCTCTTCAGCTATCAGCTATTCACCTCCAGAGATCACAAAGGGTTAAACCAGATTTATCTCACATTCTAATCTGTTCAAACACTAAATTAGTCATCAAAAAAAAAAAAAAACCCCAGATCTGTAAATCTCCATCTTGCTACAATTACTAGCTTTTTGAGGTCCAGCTCATTCTGTTCCACTTCCATATGAGCTTGCAATTTAACAAAAAAATTCACACAAAAACACATAGGTGTTTTCCCTAATGTATGCATTAATGTCCACTGTTCTGAATGTGAGCATTTTTGAACGTATGAATTTTTGGACACATGACCCCCCCCCCCGAAAGCGTCAATGAGTGCATGTGGAAATGCATACAATTTTCTTTGCAAATGGGCACATAATTTAAAATGTAGCACAAGCCTGGAAATGTACAGACTTCCAACTGCAAACTAAGTTTAGGTCCAGGTGATATATATTTATCTATCATCTTTCTATCAAAGTTTGACTGTACATTTTTCATACATTTCTGATCAGCACAAGATGCACTTCATGGATATCTTTTTGTTTAGCTATATCTTCATTTGCATCTACCTGGTGATCTCCCCTCTAGGGCCGCCCACCTCCAGGTAAAATGAGATGTAAAGGCATAAGTCTATAAATACCTCTGCACCTTTCCTGAGTTCTGCTCCCTTCCATGAGGTTCCCTTCACTGAAATCTCCCATATTCCCTTTCTCCCTTTCATTGGAGCCTTGCTCCCTCTTCTTCTCCACACATTACTCTCTCTCCATCCCCTGTTCAGTGAGGTTTTAGAGCTTCCATGGATTGCGACAATTCCCTGTGACCTAGACAGAATGTAAGAAATCTGAAATAACTGTCTATCCAGCACTTAGCACACATTCAAGCTAATTTCTCCCTGTCGGTTGTGGATATGTTAGATATATTTGTCCACAGCAAGCATGGTAACATACAACACCAAAAATGCCAATGCCAACAGTTCCAAAAAGAATGACCACTTTAGCATGACTGGAACTGCAGAAAGGCCAATTACACACAAACAGTTTGCTGTAGAAGCAGTCTTAATAAACTGCATTCTAATGCAGCTATCACAGGGTAAAGGGTATGTACAAAACAGGCTACAGTCAACCATGGAGCCTCAAGAGTGCTTTAACTGTTACTCCAAGGAAGAAGGAAATTTACAAAGAAGAAACAGAAAGCTTTGACGAATGGAGCAGACAATCACAGCAACGGAAGAGACATTAGACAGGTAATTCTAAGCTATCTGAGGACAACAGATGTGCCAGTAGGGAGAATCGACATAAAAAGAATTGCAATAGCCTAGATGAGAAATGATCAGGGGATTCAGCAACAAATTGAAAAAGACCCCAAACACCATTACATTCTGACAAGTATTTTCATGGGTAAAATATTTAGTAAATATCTCATATTTATTCAGGTTATGAAAGATCACATGTGAAATAAAATATACACCATTGCAGCACAGAAAAAGCCTAGTTTGATTACACCAGATATTGGGCTTCTTCTCTCTTCCTTTGTAAGCATCATAAATCTAATGCCCAAGGACAGCAAAGGAAATTGAATACTTTCCTAAAACAGGTTGGGCTTGCTTTGATAAAACTGACCTGATAACACAATTCCCATATTCAGCAGGAGCTGCCAGACACCAGCTGCTGTAGATCTGCTCTTAATGAAAGGACAGCATTTTAAAAGCCAGTCTACGAGTTCAGATCCAATGCAGCTTCTCCTAACAAAATAACAAAGAAAGATGTAAAGAAAGACTGAGGCTGCAATCTGAACCACATTTAGAAAGGAATAAGTGCACTTCGGGGCTCACTTCTGAATACACATGCATCTTGATGTACATGAAACAATGTCACAGAAGGATTAAAACACCACCTAAAACAATGAGAATTAGTGTAGTGATTAGTACATTAGAGTGGGGACTTGAGAGATCCACGTTTTAATCCCCACTTGGCCATGAAGTTCACTGGATAACTCTAGACCCATCATTCACTCTCATCTCCACCTGCCATAAAGAGTTGTTGTCCTCCACTCCATTTTATCCCCAGAACAACAACTATTTAACCCGCCGTGGGTACTATATAAAAGCAAAAGGTGAGATGGAAATATACTAATGAAAATCTTGATGTCACAACAGCCTATTCAGGTATTCTAATCCCAAACTAGGGAAACACAAAAGGGAAGAGGCTCTCCTCTTTGGATTGTTGGCCTCCACAAGTTGAGAATATCAAAATGTGATCACAGTCAAAGGCAGATGTCTTCTTTTGTGTGTCTCTCCTACTCATGTTTGCAACATTCTTTTAAGTGGTAATTCAGAAATATGGTCAGAATGAACAATAAACATTCTAGCTGCTACATTTTGTCTTACCAATGGCTTTTTAACTGTACTGAAAGGCAGTCCTACATATAATACAATCAAGTAATCCAAACAACAGTTTAACAGATCACAGGAAACCATGGCCTGACTATCCCTATCCAGCACAGGTCACAACAGCTGTACCAACTATAGCTGAATAAAAAAAATAAAAAGCACACTGTGCTATACAGAAGTTACATAGTCCTTAAGTGACAGTGTAACTTGTGAAAACAGAAGCATCCATTTCCAGCACATCCCATTAAACTGGATGCTGGTGTTGCAAGTACAATAGTTAAACCTTCAGTCCAAAAGCTTTCATGCAGTCCAGCCTATGCATCATTTTCATTATGCCAATTTGCAGTAAGGCATTTCTTCAGGATAAATTTCTACTGGCCTTTCTAGGCTGATCTATTCAGATAATTTGAGTAGTTTAGAACTCACTTCAGAATTCTTTCAACTGCCTCCATCTATTTAATTTCCCTCATCTTTAAAATGTGGCCATCACATCCCTCTTATGGGCAAACATGAGGGCAATAAAAAGAAGCCAGTGCACTAGGCTACAAATATTTGGGGAATTTCAATAATCAACAGTGCATTTCCTAAAACAGGAATGCATGCGGAAATACAAGGTTTAGACCAGAGGTGAACAGCCCTTTTTCTCTGCACTACCTTTGTATTGGTTAGGGAACACATATTGGTAGTGACTGGGGCCGAAACAGGTAGTGAACAGGACCAGGTACCAAAGCAGGTGGTCAACCCTTGTTTGATACTTTTACATCCCATCTTTCTTCTATCATGGAACTCAAGGTAGTTCCTAGCACTGACCAGACCCAAACCTGCTTAGTATCAGGTTGGTGCCTGCTTCCCTTGCTTTCAGATAACCTTCTATTTTTTCTCTGTTTTTGTCACCCCCTTATTTATTTGATTTATAGCCTGATTTTTTTTTATAATGAACTCAGAGCAGCTTACATCATTTTCCTCATCCTGCTCTCCACCTTATCCCCACAACAACAACCTTCTGATGTATGTTGGACTGAGAATCTGTGGCTGGCCCAAAGTCACCCAGTTGGCTCCATGGCTGAGCGGGGACTAGAACACAGATCACCTGAGTTCCCATCACATGCTCTTAACTACTACACCACACCAGCTCTTTTATCTCTTCCTCTTCTTTCCCATGCAGTAGGGTGCCAGGGAAGGAACAGAGCTCTTGCCAGAGATTAGAAATGATTCCATGCAGAAGTCTTCTGAAAATGAGAGGCATGTGACATTTTCCAGGCCCTGGTTTAGAAGAGCTGCCCCCAAAATGCATTTACTTCACAATATATCAAAATATGCAGATACACTATAACAAAGTAAAAAGGTGTTGAGGAAACACTATGCAAGAATAATGGATTTCTATAAAGATAGCCTGACCTGTTATCTGAATGTATCAGAGTTGTGCAGACAGAAGATCACAACACCCCAATCTTTTCTTGTTATTGGAATTCACTGTATCTCAGAGCAATTGAGAAGTCACAAGATCACTTTTAAGTATGAAAAAATAATGAATCCACATGCTATTTTAACCCAATAATTCATACAAAGAATTGGGTTGTAGTTTAGCCAATTTGAAATTATTTGTTATGAAAGAGAAAGGCCAATATGCTGTAGGCTTAGGCAGCTATTTTTAATTTTGTTTTCAAATGCTCTGGGGATTAGTCTTAGAATAACTGCGCAGGGAACACAAACCAAATGCTATCAACTACAATAACAGCATTTGTAGCGATAGATAAGAGCCACTGGTAAAGGCACAAACTTTACTACACTGCCTCCCTGAGGGCAGATTCTTATGGCTATTTTTTCCATTTGTTCACTCCTATACAATAAAAATACATATTTGAAAATCAGTCACAGATCACTTATTCACACAGTAAGGACCTTTCCATTTCAAGTAAAGTGCTTTTTTTCAGGAAATGAGATAAACCACTATACTAGATTAGAGAGAACATATTTAACCAGAACTATGTCTCAATAGGTACTGTATTTTTTCCAGAAATGCCAAAGCACACACAAATGATTACAGCATAAAGCATCCATAAAAATTAACGATGAAGGCATTCCATTGGGGAGCCTTGAGTACATGAATATTTCCATGGTGGACACTGACATGGAAAACAGGAGACTGGCAAATTGAGTGCAAACCAGAAAATTTCAAGATAAGGGTAAAAGTTGTGCTCCTGGTTCCAGAAAGAAATCTGCCACGGCAAATACACTCAGTCCCTAAGCCAGCTGCATGACGGGAAGGTTGGATGGACAGCAATGGGGAAGCTATGCTTTGTTAAAACAAGGAAATAAGGTTACCTGCAAAGTCCCATCAGAGACATTCTGTCTTTCAACAAATCAGAAGCTTGTAGAATGAAAACATTTCTGAGTGCTCTCCCAGCACATGAAGCACTCTCTCCATAAATCTAAAAAAAAAAAAAAAAAAATGGGCAAACCATGAATTATGCAGGCATACAAGGTTATAGCATTAGCACTACATAAAAGTTACAGAACACGACTAACAAGTACAAGCATGATTTCACTGAACTATTTGTTTCTGAATATGAAATTCCTTAACAGCTAAATTAAAAACTGTTTAGATTAGAAAACTTTGATGCACATAGCTGTTACAGGCTGAAAGATAAACAAATGCACTTATCATTAATAAAATAGCCCAAAAATGAAGGCAGGAAACAATAGTTTTAGGAGTACTTATTTAGGAGTACCTTTTTATTTAAACATCATTTTAATTGTTAAAATATATGATCTGGCCAGGGCAACTTCTTCTTCCTTCTCTTTTCTCCTCCTATATTATTTATTTACTTATTTTATACTGTTATTTTTAATTTTATATTATTATGTTTGAAACTCAGTGTATTTTTTGTATTTTTGTATTTAATGGTAATTTATTATGTTCTATTGTATCTCAATGTATTTTATTGTGTTGTAAGCCGCCCCGAGGCTTCGGCAAGGGGCGGCATAGAAATGTTATAATAATAATAATTATTATTATTTAATTATTATATTTATACTGAAGTAAGCCACCCTAGATGGTGTACATAATCCTCCTCCTTTCCATTTTAGCTTTACAACAACCCTGTGAAGTTATTAGGGTGAGAGTCACTGTCTGGCCCAGAGTCACTCAGTGAACTTTGTGGCTGAGTAGGAACTAGCAGCTGGATCTCCTGAGTCTCAGTCAAACATTCTAACAACCAGTGATTTTTTTTGTCATAGAATGCACCGGGATGGAGTTCTGGCACCTTTTTTCGACAGATTTTCCAAGTTTTAAAAGTAACTTTTGAAAAGTTGATGTTTGGTCCACGTGGATTTGAATCGCCCTGTCGAGCATAGCGGGTTGGCGGCAAAATCATTAAAACGGTGCATGCGGGCTGCCTGTGTGTCGAGTCCGATGCATGCGTATTTCGTCTGCGCTGATTGTGATGGCGCTGCTCGGCTTGTGACTGGTCATGTGGTCGCGCGCTGAGCGCTTACTGCAGGTGGCAACCGTTATGTTTCATTACACAACTGATGCGTGTGGGTGTGTGTACAGTGACCGACTACGTGCGAAAGGTAAATAATTTCATGAGTTCTGGCACTTTTTTCCTTCCAAAAAAAGCACTGCTAACAACTATGCCCAGTTGTTAATGAGATTTTTAAAAAATAGCAATACCTTGCTGGGAGGATTTTCTAGATATGGATTTGAAATCCTTCTGGATATAATCTGTAAGAAAAAAATATGACAAGTACTATTAACTTAACAAATATACACAATGAAGGTGTTTGGACAAGTGATGGCACATTAATTTTGCATCTGTATTTCTTCATTATAATAATTAACCTCTGGGGATTTTGATGCAAAGGATACCCAAAGATTAGAGATATTTAAAAATTATATATTTGTGTAATCATTTTAAACCACAGTCTTGGAATGCTTCCTTGTCCCCAGGAAATACTTTCAGGTTGTTAACAAGCCTACCATTCGGCTCAACAAATTATGTCTCCATACTTTCCCATTCACCCCTTTTCCACTCCATGTTTACTTGTTAATTTTGTTAACTTCGTAGTTTGGACACCCTGGTGTTGCAATTCAAGGATATAGTAAGGGCCGTGCAGTTTTATGGGTGAATTGAGAAATAGAAGGATTAAATTCATTATAGGCCAACTGTTTTGGCATACAAGTCCTCTTACAGTACTGTTACATTTCCTATCCTCCTTCGACACCTCTTTCTCTGCTAAATCCAGTTACTCAAAGCAGATTTGGCCCTGACCTAGTCTGGCTTTAAAGGGAAGAAGAGAACCATGTTACTGGATAACATCAGTGGTCTATTTTCCATAAAGCAGCCAATGAAACGCTTCTGGAAAGTCCACAAGCAACACATGAACACAAAAGCTTTTCCTATTGCTGCTTCAGCCACTGTTGTAGAGCAGCATCGTGCTTCTAAACCTGGGGAACACTTATTGCCATCAGGCCTGTTCACACAATTGTGGCAAGGAAAATAAGCCTACTACAGCCCATGGGTTCTGGATAACTTGTCAGCTATCGTCACAAGTCACCTTGGCTAGGTTCACACTACACAGGAAGCCAGTGTACCAGAGGTAATTATGCTAATTCCACCTCCCACCACATGCAGCATTAGTAAGTGCCTTATTAACTACCCTGCAATTGTGCCAGCTGGGTCACCATGCCTGCTAGCCACTGATGGACTTATTCTCCATGTAAAGGCAGACCCTTCCCCTTTCTCCTCCTCTTTTTCTTGCCTACTGCAGCACAGAAAGTGGGTGGCTCTTGCTCCAGTGTAGCACACTTTGGGGATATGCAGAAGAAATATCGCATGATGTTTGGGACTCCTAAGAAGCCTCTGACAATATAGTCAATGGTCAGGAATGCTGCATTTTGAAGTCCAAAGCATCTGATGATCTGCTTTCTGCCCATTTCTGATATACAGATAGTGCCCTCACTTTGATCCATTGAGTCCCAGAAACAAAATAATCATTTAGTCATAAAACTCAGTAGATGGTCTTGAGTCAATCGCTTACCCCACTTACCCACATGTTTTTTTCTTACTGGATTGGGTTTTAACATCTGGAGGATCAGAAGGTAGCTACAAGTAGGAGGGCCTTCTCTGTGAGGACCCTCCAACTTTGGAAAGATCTCCTCACCGAGGACCACCTGTGTTACCATTTCAGCACCAGGCCGAAACAACCCTCTCTGAGGAGAGGTATCTAAGTTTAACAGCTTGATGGAGGCACCCATGTTTTTAACACGCCTAATCAGACTGGTGATAAACTAATTTTTAAAGTGTCTTAAAATTTTGTAGTGCAGAACATGTTTTTATTGTATTATGTCTTGTTTCTAGGAATGACTTTAAACTGTCCAGGGAGCAATTAGAGTGGTAGAGAAATTAAATATATAAATAAAACACTTTAAACTACTTCAAGACTGGGACATTTATATTTTCCTTCTTCTTAGAAAAAGTAGTTTGCCTGTTCTAGATATTCAGTATTGAAAACTCATGCTTTGTGGGATTAGTTAGCTTGACAACAGTGTTGTTTTTGTTCTCTGGATCTTTGCCGAGTGAATTGCAAATTTAACCATAACTGAATAAATTAAATAAAGAATTTACCATCCATAGATATTAGAACAATCAAGCTTAAAATGACATTCAGATATTGTGGTGCAGATGTTAAGCATTAAAATGTTCACTGAACTGCAAACTCATACCATGAGAAGGTCAGACTTGACTAAATCAAACCTTACTTTCATCTTTGAATATCAAATACTTGCAATGGTTCATATTTTAGAAGAGAATTAAAAATTATTGTGTAACTGAGCTTCATTTTATAACCATGGAACTATTACAGGTAAAATCCACTATTCATCACTTCCATGATATCTCTATTGGTTTCAGTCCTCCTGTAACTAAAATTATGTAAAATTAAATCAAGGGGACAAACTATACACCATCCATGGAGTTATCAGTTTGTAGATACTAAGAATATTGGCCATGACCCAGCCAAACTAAGGCATGATTCTGTGTATCCTGAAGGTGTGGCTGAGAGGTCACCGATGATTTAGACCTCTCTCCCTGTATGAGGAGAGGAAAGTCGATGGGAGAAACCTTCCCTTCCTGGTGAAGCAGCAGGAAGTTTACTCATCACTGCTGGCCTTGCTGGGAATTGACAATGAGGTTGAGTATCCATGGAAGAGGCCATTACAAGTCAGGATGTAGCCCAGGACCTTGAACTCCAAATGCACACCTTCCTTTTATCTTCCTGCCCTAGCTGCTGATGGACAACAGGGCTATGAATGGGGCAGTGGAAGCAATGTAGATCTGCTTGACCAACCCCAGTACTAAGGTTTGCTACATAAGTCCCATGAGTTAAGCATGTATGTGACTTTCTCACTGAAAACAATAGTGCTTTTAAGGAGTTCAGCTTTGGCTATATTGCATCTATTGTGATTCAATTCAATTGCAGTTCTAGTCCCTTTCCCAGATTCCTAACTGCTTAGCTTACCCAGTTATTAAATAAGCCATTTTACCTTGTGATGTACTGAATTATATTATAGGATAAAAAGGCACCTTTAAATAGTTGTTAAATAGGAGAATGTCAGAAGAAAAATTCTCCAAATAGATACATACATAAATCAAACAAGAAATACTTTTGAATGCTGAACTTTTTAGTTAATTGTATGCTATGCTGTCAGATTAATGCTTAGAAATATTAAACTGAAACTAATACAGTAGAACTTTCTAAAATCCAAGCATTCTAGATAAAATTCTAAGTTTTCTGAAGATAACTGCAATAAAAAATTATCACAACAAAGGGAGTGATTTCTTTTATGCCTGGCACACCTTCTCTTTAATTTTACAATATACAAGGGTAAATGGTTTCCAAACTAATCTAAGAATATGGTTGGTGAGACCATAGCCACAAGTCATAGATGGTTAGAACAAGTCACCTAATACAAGTTGCAATAAAAAATTCTGAGCTGGCATGATGTTTCATTTGCTCACTTGTTTCTTAGACACAGATTTTTTATAAAACCAGTCTGGAGGTACAGTACTGGTTTTGGAACACCTTATAATCATTTTATCCAAGCTATCAAATTTGGGAAGAGGAGCTGTTGATGGCATCCCTAGAAAGTTTCATGAAAGTCATACAATATTAATAAAAATGAAAACCTGTAGAAAAAAATATATGTAAATTAACAGCATAGACAAAATATATGTAAATTAGTATATAGAGAAGTCACATCGGGGGTTTTTATTAGGCTTCGCTACACACTTATTAATTTATAGTTGTTCTTTATACTGAGTTGATATAGTCATCTTTGCATTTTAGCCACATGTAATATTTGTTCTCCCTAATCTACATTCTTACTGGAGTACCCAACTTGGTTTCCTAGCCCCTCCTGATCTTAAAAGGTCTTGGGAAAGTCACTTTTCTTTTAGCCTCATCACTTTGCTTTCTGAGAAATGGGTGTTTTGTGACTGGCTATGCCCAACATGGCAAACATTTTGTTAATGGGAAGCAGTTTGGACTCCTCAAATAGGAGAATATTTTTATTGTCAGCAGCTACTGACCTTGAGAATGAAGGTAAGTCTTCATGAAAATGAAATAAATTTATTTAATTAAATAAGTCACATGATGATCTACTGATCATCTTCTCAGCAAGCTATGACTTGAGAATGCTTTTGATTTGCATTACTTAGCCTGATTCTCAACTGAGTGGGAACCAGGTCTGACACTTTGCTTGGGTGGGGAGAACTAGCTATCAGGGGCTATTCATCAAACCTGTTCTGGGGTGATAAAAAGAGCTGGGAAGGATTGGAAATTGAACTAGACAGTTTACACCATTCTCCACCAAATATGAAAGGTGCTTGAGCACTTCTCTTACATAGGAAAGTCACGGATACAACAGGGCCCTACCCCAGTGTTTCTCCCATACTATTTTCCCCTTCACTGACTATCCACATCTGATTAAAGAAGGTTCTCCTATGAGCAGTTACTTAAGCACATGCAAGAAAATGCAATGGGGATCCCAATCTTTTAGACTGCCTACACGCAAGCTGCTGCTCAAGCGTAGACACCCCTTTGCCAATTTCCATATTAAATACATGGACAACCAGAGGGCAGGATCAGTAGAGGACATGATATTGGGAACTGGGCAATGGAATAATCTCACTCCTCATTCTATCCAAGATTGTTCTACATACCAGAAGCACATGAAAAGACCTGTGGTTATTCCTAAATAAATATCAACTATAACCAAAAAGTCCATATGAAACAGCATATTCCTTATGCTCTGTTGCAGTATCATAAACATGCATAAATAAAAACATGATAAAACATAACATCCTTTAGTCAAGCAATCAAGTATTACCAAATGAATGAATGCAATTTCTGAAACAGCATTACTGGAAAAACTAGGCACACATCTGTGTTCCTTCAAAGTACAATAGTAAGCTCTTTAGTTCTTTGTGTTCACTGCAAAGTATCACCGAAAAAGGGAATTATTTATATTACCTTATTTCCTACAAGGCTACAATGATGTCATTTCTAGAAGAGGGGGAAACATTGGAAGGAAATGCCTACATCAGAGAGAGAGAAAGAGACTAGGAGCTATGTCAGACTGCATTTTGCCAAGAACTGACTTGCAAGCTTTCATTCAGATATACTCTATTTTTAACACCATGCTCTCTACATGCCACCATGAGTGAGTTCATCCCATTCTTTTCATATAAAGAGAAATTAGTTTCAGCAAAATGCACAGGGAATTATGTTCATAAAACCATTGTAATGCAACATGGGAACATAAGTAGAGAAATTAGTAATACACTGTAGCATCCCCATAAAGTACACTACAACTTTTTATAGGAAGAATCAAAATGGAGATAAATGATCCAGTTATATTCTCAGTTTTTCAAATCTCATTTTAAAGTCGTGGTAATAAATGCTTCTAAAATTCTGCACACCTGTACAGGCTAAGAATACATTTTAATCACATCTTTCATGCAATTTAGAGAGCAGGGCTAGGCTCCCTGGGAGAACGGCTGATGGACATAAGCTTCAGTCCTCCCTCTCTGCGGCTGCAATGGATGTTCACAAGCAATGATTTGCCCCTGTGAGAACAGACACTTTTTGTACTGCACTCTTGTGAAAGATCAGAGAACTTTCCTAGAAAGGTTCTGTTCTGATACCTAGCTTTGGCTGCAAATTACTCCAACAATCCAGACTCACATGACCAAAGATGCATCACTTCTATGTTTACTTTAGCCATACTAGAAACACCATTTAGAAAGACAAACAACATTATACCATTACACTAAGGATTAGATGCAGTTTTAGATACGTGCAATTGGGCTGGTGGAAGCTATTTTTCCTTCACTCCCCAAAGTAGCCCCTCCAGCACTGGAAAAATGCTGTACACTGGGCATGTTCATACATTATGTCAACCCACTCCGGAAATAATCCAAGGTGCATTGATTGATGAGAAAACAACCCACAATGACCCCGCAATGCACCCAACAGATGACCAAGCCTACTGGATGGAAGCTGGCAAGAAGCAGGCCTTCAATAAACAAATCTACAGCCATCATGGTAGATATATATGAGGCCTCTAATAAGAGGGTAGCAGTGATGGCAGTATTAGAAGGGGAGGGCCAGTTTCTGACCAGAGAAAGTGGTTAAATGTAGAGAACAGGTGCTGCACAAGTGAAAGGCGGTTAAATGTAGAGAACAGGTGCTGCACAAATGAAAGAGGAAACAGGAGGCAGAATAGAGGAAGGCAGCAACACTAGAGACAAGCACTAAAGATCCAATAGGTTTTCTTGCATTGATTAGCCTATACTAGGTGCAGCACATGTGGCCACTTCTCCGAATAGACAACTTCCAACCAGCTCAACTGGGGGTTACAGCTCATTGTCTGAACCAGCCATGAAGAGCTAAACAACCCTGCTTTTAAAGCTGGCTAATATAATGGCCATCATCCTATCCTGTGAAAGTTAATTCCAAGGTTTATCTAAAGAATGTGGATGTCACATGGTGCAGCTTGCCAGGTAGAACTAATCTAGCCCTGATGGGCCAACTCCTTGGGATTGACCAGGGCAGACACTTAGTCTGGAAACTCAAAGCAAAGCAGTGCCATTTAGTCCAAATCAGCAGACTGATGTCACAATGGGATACAGGTGGGCATAAATTCAAACATAAATAGGTGTTGCTAAGGTAACAAAGCAACATTTTTGCAATTTTTATCCCATCAGCTACATCTTAGAAGTGCATGAATAATATGCTACTTTGTACTTTTCATACTTTAGAAGGGAGTACGGCAGATCAAAGCATAACTTTTGGCAGTACATTATAAAAGCTTCAATAAACAATTTTCAAAAACCTGAAAAATAATGTATATGTTATGTTCCTTCAGTGCATTTCAGACATCAGCTTTCAGATGACAGCCTGAAATTTATTTTAATTTTTCAGTGAATTAATATGAAAAATGATCAGAGCTTGTACTCTAAATGGATAATGAATTCCATAAGCAAATCTATTCAGATGTCAGTCCTGCTAAGTCCACAGGGTCTTAGTTACTTGTGCAGCCTTTGGTATATTAAAATTGACACTAAATCCATATTTGCATTCCTTCAGAATGTAAGCACAAAAATTAGTTGTGACATGGCTGCTCCCCTCACCAACTCAGTTTTGTGAAGAGTTCTACATGCATTCAAACTACTACACATAGAACATTCCTTCAGGTATCCCTGTTCAATATGGGGACTACGGAGGGGAGGGTCTGGTATGCATGGGAACATAAGGTGTGGGACCATAGCCAGTTTAGGCCCTTGCATATTCAGGCAAATGTTCCTTGCCCAGTTTAAACCCTCACACAATCATGCAAATACCTGAACAGGGTTTGAATAAATAGTTCGAAACCATACAAGCATGTTCCCAGGAGAAAAAACACACACAGGTACACACCCCTACACAGAAAAAAACAGGCATCCAACCCAATCTGGCCATTACGAATATACCTGAATAAATATGGGTAAAGTGGTCTGCATTCCCACATCAGTGGACTTTCCTTTTGCGTTTTAAATTGGGTCAATCCAGCTATATCACCTTCACTATGACTTTTTTCAGCATTAATGAAATACTAACAATGAGCAGCTGTCAGCTGTTCTTTGAAATATATGTAGAACACCTCAGCTATTCTGGGAAAGGTTTACCTATTCAAGTAAGGTTGTTTCTAATTGTATTGCTGTCCAGTTTTTGTATCCTCGGAGAAGCTAGCAAAAAACTGACTCTGCAAAGCAAATGTTCAGATTTCAAAGTTGAAAGCATTTTATAGCTCCTGACTCAAAATGACATGTCAAATTTTCTATAAATATGTACTAAAGTCAACCCTAAGCCACAAATCTTGTTCTCCAGCTTACAAAAAGATTCAGGTCTGTCTTACATCTTTAGAAAGACAAGATGTACAGCTAAAAATGAAACATGTGCTTTTCAAATATGCACTTTCGATAGTACATGTGATGGAGGCATGAGCAGGAATAAACCACAGCTCCCTAATCAGGTATGTGCCATGAAAAAAATATGTGTACAGCCATGCAATATCTGAGGTGACCATGAAAGATGATTCTACACAAAAAAATTAAGACCCAAACTATATTCGTGTAGGAAAGTTATTTCGACACACGAGAAAAGGGCAACAATTTTAAGGGTACCACAAATCTATGTTAAAAAGTCTCTAGACAATTCCTATCTTTTGAGCAAAGGTGCAATTATACATATGTTTAGAGAATAAGGGGATTTTTTTCTGTCTAAACATGGAGATGGGTGTACCTTATGTGATCTAAAACTTATTGCATTCAAAGAATTCCAATGACCATTGCCATAAATAGAAAAACCGGGGAGTAAAGCCAACATTGTATGCCATGTGCTAAGTTTACATATATTGTCCACATATATCTGACCTAAAAATTAAAAGGCACAATTATAAAACATGAATTCACATACTTATAATCTCAGGACAAAATGTCAATAGGAGTCAGGAATGCATCATTAAAACTATGATGAATAAAATAATTAAAGTGCTTCAACACATTAAAAATGAAAGGTGTGTCATCAATCCCCACTCAGTTCACATAGTCACAAGAAAGCTTGAGAAAATGGGTTACAGCAGATTGATTCTTCCTTAGCACTTTTTAATGAATGTCATCTCAACAGCAATAACTTCTTCAAAAAGGCAAAGCAAGCAATTAAACCCTGCATATGTGATGCATCATCATTCTTTACTGGGACGAAGTATCACTTTTCCAAGACAAAACATTGCACTTTGACTAGTTGTTACAACCAATAATAACAATAATAACTGCAAGAAAGCAATTATTTGGTAACATATCAGGTGCATCCTTGAGGTGCAGAACAACATGAAATATGTTCCCTCAGATCTTAAGGAGTAACTTCCAAAAGTAGTTCTTTTTGGAGAGCTAACCACATCCATTGTGAATCATGTATTCCTCACACAAGTCAGCTACTTCCCCTTCCTTTACTTACTGGCATTTTGGGTGCTTGTTAAGCAATGGAGAGATGTTCTTATTCAAAGACACTGCCACTGGAATGAAAGAGTATTACTGTGCACTTAAAAAGCAAACAAATCCAGTGGCAAGGTTGCTATACTAAATGATAGTGGGAGTGGAGTTTACTGTAATGATGCTGCCACCCTATTTTTCTTAATCAAAGTACCAGTTCCGCTGTTGTAGAGTCATGGAAAAGATATTAGAAACCTTGAGAGCATTGCAGGAGATAAAGTACCTTCTGAGTTCCTTCCAGTAGCTGCACATGTGCCCTGGCACTTAAAAGCCTGCTCTAGAATGTCTTAGCAACCAGGTGCAGCTGCTACCCCTGCTTCTTACATGATTCACCTGTCCAGATATCTGGAGAGAAACTAGAACAGTGCATCTAACGGGAAGATCTTGCCACCTTCCAAAAATATTTTTAAAAACACACAAAAGCTGAATGGCTGGCTGATTTTGTTTGTTTTGATTATAAATCTTATTTAAATTTCAGCAGTGAATCAGAGTTAGGGCAAAGCAATCCATAAAGACACAACATGGATCCCAACTCTAGCAGCAGTTTTATGTTTAGGGAGGGAGCAACCCTTTGGCCCCTGGATAGCATCTGAATGGCCACACACTATTCTGGATTCCCAAATTAGGAGTTAAAGATAGCATTTTGGCCATAGCACTGGAAATCAGAGGTCTAACTCCCCTTCTGCTCACAGCCAGCATGAAAAGAGCCATGCTGGCTCCTCTCTGAGGTTGGGAAAATGATCTGAGAGAGGGGGAAGGGGGTATTCTGCTGGGCTAGAATGGAGGACACTGAGAAAGCAGAACACAAAGTATCCTGAAGCCTCTCCAGCCTACTTCCCTCCTCCTATGAAACATTCCGGCTCAACAGGTCAAAAAGCTCTTCTAGTGAAATATGTAAGATGGGAGGATGGGAAAGTGATTGAGGCAGCCATAAGTCCTAATATGTGCAGTATCTCAGTAGCAGAGGAAGAGCGTCTGTCTGCAGACAGGATCCTCTTGTTGCAATGGAGTCAAAAAATACTCCAATGAATGGTATAGACCAGTGATGGCAAACCTTTTGAAGACTGAGTGCCCAAACTGAAACCCAAAGCCCACTTATTTATTGCAAAGTGCCAACACTACAATAAAACCTGAAAACTGCGGTTTTAGTTTAGAAAAAACAACTCACAGCCAGTCCAAGCATATATATATATCCTTGGCAGCGGACAGACTGGCCATGCAAAAGCTCGGACAAGTTGTGGCTAATGACTTGCGGCGTGTGACATCATCGCCTGGCACTGCTACCTCTTTCCAAGCATGTGCATGGCCCCTGTGTGCACTGGGATTCAATGCTCAGCTGCTGGGGCAATCCTGGCGCGACTTAGTTCGTGCGCCAACACAGAGAGATCTGTCTGCCCGCCGTGGCAAGTGTGTGATTGGTTCACCACCACACCCCTAACCCTGACCTGGTGCACACCCCTAACCCTAATAAAGGCTAAAATACCACTGAAAAGAAGGCAATTTTGAAAAGGCCTTCTTTGAGTAGCTTTTTCATCATTTCTGCCCATTCTAAACACAATAAAACCTGAAAACGGAGGTTTTAGTTTAGAAAAAACACCTCACAACCAATCTAAGGAATTAATGTATAGATATCCTGGCAGCGCACTGACCAGCCATGCGAAAGCTTGGACGAGTCGCGGTTACGGAGTCACGGCTCAGACATCATCACCTGGCACCACTACTCCTCTCTGAGCATGTGCATAGCCCCTACGAGTATGTGCGCTCTTATCCTATGCTCAGCTGCTGGGGCAATGCTGGGGCGACTTGGCTTGCATGCCTGTGGCAAGGGCCCTGCACGCCCGCTGTGGCACATGTGCCATAAGTTTGTCTCCACTGGTATAGACTATGTGGGAGAAAGACAGGATTTAGAATAGTTCACATACAGACCAAGTTTCATGACTAAAAGTGGACTTGGTGTCTAATCAGGAGGCTCTTTGGGATGGGGCAATAATAAGCCAATGGTAGGGATACAGGTGGATCCCATTGAGGTGAAGGTGTGCACAGACAACAGCCATGCACTCGGTAAATACTCTTGGAGCTGTCACTAGTCCAAAAGGAAGAACAGTAAATTCAAAAGGATGTTCTCCAATTTGAAAGTGGAGAAAACAACTGTATGGCTCCTCAATAGCAATACAGAAAACACATCCTTTCAGGTCTACCAAGGTGAACCAGATGCCTTTGCGTAATAGTGGAAAGATGGACTGAAGTGAAACCATTCGAAAACATTTGGGTTTTCGAATGGTTTCACCATCTTTCTTTGGAACTGTAAAATACTTGAAGTGGAAGCCAGAAGTTCCAGTATAAACCCTCTTTTGGAGGAGCATAGTGAAGCCACCCTGTTTCAAAGCATTAGATGGTACCTGGCCATTATTGCCTGGTAGCTGGCCATCTTGATAGACAATGCAGTAGAGGAGGAGAATCAGCGGCCAACTATATCAAGGCGTCTGCCTTCTCTATCAGCCAGGGTGCTTTGCTCCTCCCCTCCCTGCCCTCAAATTTTACAGCCAAATCATTCATCCGTCTTTAAGTGGCTGGGATGTACTCAGAAACTTGAAGGGCTTCCACACAAAAGAGGAAAACCAAACTAGAATGCCATAATTGCAATTCCTTGCTTGTTGCATATACTGTAAATAAAATAATGATTTCTCCATTTGTATTTATTTATTATTTGGGTATTTTTTACCCCATCCAATATGTTGTGGGTCTCTGGATGGCTTACAAGACAAAATCCAATAAATACATATATACTCAAATAATACAAAATAATCCATGACTAAGCATAAAACAGTTAAAATATTAAACATTAAAATTACAGAAGAATAAAAAGGTCTTGACCTGGCGCCAAAAAGCATATAACATCAGTGCCAGGTGGACCTCTCTGGGGAGCGCATTCCACAGGCAGGGCACCACCACAGAGAAGGCCCTCCTCCAAGTACGTTCTCTCCTAACCTCCTTCAAGGAGGGTTCCCAGAGCAGGGTTTTTACTGCAGATCTTAAGGGGCAGGAGGGCATGGAGGGAAAAAGACGTTCCTTTAGGTATCCTGGTCCCAGGATATATATTTGTATCAGTATATTGCTACTTAGAATTTATTAAGAGATGTGTAGACATCCACGTTTCAAAATGCTGCTATCTCATATTTTCAAAATATATGAATGAGCTAACTTGCCAGGAAGGTAATTTTTAAGAAAATGTCTCAGCTTCAGTGGCACAGATGAATCCAAGCCAAAACAAAACCCAATTAGCTTGAAGCTACTACAGAGTAAAAGCAGAGCAAGTCTCAGCGAGACATTTTGTGTGAAGATACAAAAAAATCATGCCCTATCCTGCCTTTTAAAATTGTAGCAGTACATATGTGCTTATATTCAATTCAGGCATAAGAAATTCCATTGAAACAGATGTTATTGGGGGACTGAAGACCAAACTTGTGCCCGGGCTCACTGCAGTTCAGTTCTGGTGTCTCTTTCCAACATTATGCCTTCCCTTTAGAATACAAATACATGAGTGTCCATGTTTGGCAGAGTTCATTTCCCTCAGTATGGAATACATGGAGAGATACCCAAAACACCAAAGTTTAGGAGGATGGACTTTGCTTTCAAAGAGTCTTTTCACAACAAACATAATACTTACATCTCTTTTCCTTAAAAAAAAAAAATGAAGTAGTAGTATAGGTTTGGAGCATCAAGACCCAATGACACCAAATGGATCAAAGTAAAAAAGAGAGAGTCAGTCCACTAAAAGTGGATAATATTAATAAAGCAGAAGGCAAGGAAAAGATTAGCAATGTTTTAACAATTGGGGAAAATCAGCTATTGATTTCTCAAAAGAAAGCTAACATAGTCATCCTTTTTTAAACATACTTCAACCACTGCTGAACGGACCAGTTAAAAGGGTAAAGGAAAAAAAGGTAAGATGCTTATCATGATTTATTTTACGTCAGGAATATCTAAATAAAAGATTACAATAGCAAAAGCTCAGTATTATATACTGGGTTTATTTTTAGTCACATAATGACACATGCTATAAATTATCCAAATTGAATCTCCATGGCAATAAAAGTTCAGGCTTTAAAAAGCAAAGGTCACCAATGTAAATTACAGCTTTAAAGCAAATGCTGTTTCTCTGTGAGCTATGTCCCCAATTTCAAATATTTGTAGACTCATAGAGGCTGATCTAATGTGCTGCTCTGAATGCAGTTTCTCCAAGCACTGCTGCAAACTGGACAATCAGACCCTTAGATCTAAATCCACTTTATTCAAACTACAGCAAAGAGGAAAATGAAACCAAGAAACAGAAAGCATTTATCCCCTTTACTAATACTGCCACACAAAATACAAAGCATAGGCATAACTACTGATAAAGGTCTCACAGAGACAAGCTAAAACTACAAAATCAAATACCCGTGTTAACAGCACTTTATCAACACAGATAAAGAAGGCTGGAGAGGTGCTTCTGCACAAGAGATAATGGATCCTTGCCCTCATGTGACATTGGAAGACAGAAAGTGTTTCTCCAGGGGATAGCATCAGCACATTTGCTATACCTTCCCAAACTCTGCTGCGCAATTACTAAGGGCAGGGCAGTAATAGCTAGAGGGTGGCATTCACAGAGTTCTGCAAGTGTTCAGTTGCAATGACACTGTTTGCTGCATCCATCTATCGAGCCATGAGTGCTTGCTATCCAGTAAACCTTGCCTTATTACACTCTCACATCACTCCACTGCACAGTCATGCTGCTGTGTGGGCAGAAGCACAGACAAGTCACTACAGTGCAGATTGGCTGAGCCTCTGCGAATCCATCATACCTTTCATTCCTGCAGCAATTTTATAAAATGTTTTGCCCACCATGTGCAGCAGGATTCTCTCACCTCAACACCAGTAAGTAAAAGCAAGAAGAGGACCCTATTACTACAGCAAAGTACCCATTTTGCCCTTTATCTCCCTATGATAGATTTCCTCTTTTCACATTAAAGTACCACTGGTTCTCATTTTAAAGATCTATATGACTTCACCAAGCCTTCCAGATGTTTTAGACTTTAATTTCTATCACCCCTGACCATTGTGGCCAGGGCAGATGTGAGTCTAAAACATCTGGAGGGCACTAGGTTGGGGAAGGCTGAACCGTGTCATACTTTTACTTCCATTGTAATCCCTGCACAAATACACATAATTCACAACATTTTTGGCAGCCCATTAATTCAGGTAAGGAAATGGTCATGCGAGTCTTCCCTTAAATCTTGCTAATATTGGGTTTTTATGTCTCCCCTCAAAAAAATTAAGACATTTTAGCAGCAGCTTCATTGCTCATGTATCTCTTTGATGATACAACTCCAGTTCCTTAAGTCCTCAGAAGGTTTTCCCTGCTAAACAAATGTGTGTCTCTCACCATAGAGTTATAATGCTGCGAACACAAATCAAACCACATCATCTACATACAACAGCTTTCCAATTTATTTACATCACTTCTTGCTTCATAGTTTAAGACAAATAATTAGTTTCTAAAATATATCACTGGAAGGCAAAGTTTTTTGGCTACAGTTCCAGTTGTGTCACTCAGCTCTCTTGCAAGCGTCATTTATCATCTCTCTATTTTGGTTTTGCAAAATTGGATATGACAACAGTAATTACACTTGTATAACTCACATAGACTAATGAAGGGCAGTCTTAACTAGGATGTGGCAAATGTGCTGTTTGAGATCAACCTCTTTTCAGGGCTTGCTGATGCCATACAAGTATAATTTTCATAAGTAATTACTGTTTGTACAGAGCTTTGGGTACACATATAATATTTAAGGGAATTATTGTGCTTACACCAGTGCTTAAATGCCATGTATAACCTATCCCCAAAAGGCATTTAATCTCCAGCTTGCATTATTCACATGCTCCTAAATGTCAAAGACCCAATACGCAGTTACAGCTATGAACATCCTCACAAAGCTTATCAACAATTAATTTTGCCAGAAATTTTGCTAGAAAGCTAACATAGGAATTATATAAATATATTATATACCATTAGAGAGTCTTAGGACTAGTATAGCAGAATATACATTGAATGAATGAATGAATGATAAAACACAAACAATTTTTCTGTATTTTGTACAGTTATCTCTATCATAAAGTAACATGTGACTAAGACTTGCTCTCACAGAACAGAGAATAAACTTGTTAGGCAGTTACTTTTATCAGGTCACTAAAAACAAGTTATCTGCCTACTATAAATGCAGAAGAAAACAATAGCTCTGTGGATGCCAAAATAAGTCATTAATTGAACTCTGCTTTTAGCAGTGGCAGCAATGGTAGTATTTTACTTTTTATTTTTTAAAAAAATTAATGTTTTCAATGAGAGTGCTTCTAAAAACTGTAGTGGACAAACATGGTTTAGGAGGCATCACCCCTTCTCTTACTGGAAAAATGTCTCTTTTAAGACAATAGCTGCTACAACACATGCATATCATCTAGAAACAAAGCTTCAGAATTTTGTTACCACATGCAAATTGAATCAGCAGAGTGATTACATAATACTTTCCTAGTCAGGTCTTCTCAGAAGTAAGCCCCATTGAACTTGACTGGGGCTTACTTCAAAATATTACAGAAGGATGGACTAAAATTAAAATGTATTTAGAGAGCCACCCCATGTATGGATGAAAAAAGACAGAAAAAAGTCCTACAGTCCTACAGCACTTTCCAGCAAGTAATGCTGAGATATGTAGGCCTTTTTTCTTTCAAAAACGACATGGGACTGCACCCTTAGAGTGCAATCCTGTGGCCCCTAAACAGTACTGGATACCTCAGGGCTCTTCCTCTGTGCCTACTGACACAGCTACAAGAAAGAAAGACAAGATCTGATCACGGATCTTCACTCCGGACACATCTAGCCTCCCAGCCACGGAGGAGAGATGGAAAGTTTCACTTATGAGGTTGAAAACATGCCCCTGTTCAGGAAGGGGGGAAAGGGGTTATGCTAGTGGGAGGGGACAGGACAGGATAGGATAAGGTTGTGCATTTTACTAGGGCTTCTCCAATCCTCTTCCTGCCCACTGAAAGGTAAGTCAGTTAGATTGGCTCACAGACCTGCCTGGATGCTTTCTGAATTTTAAATGAAGGAAGGAAAATATAAATGGAGGAACAAAACTGGAGAGTTTTGCCAGGGGCATATAGGATAAGCAGAGTGCTCTGATCCCACCCTGCTCCACTGTAGCCCCAGCCATTACATTTCTGATGATTCAGAAGTAGTAGATAAACTAAATAGAAATTAAAGATGATACACTGTATCAAGACAGGACACAGTAAGCCAATGGCCTCTACAGTCCTCATTCTACCAGCTACCACCTCGTATGTTACATTATCCACAGAAGGTATGCCAGGGACTCGCCTTGCCTATGATCTTGTACAAACTGGCTTCATTACACTTCAAGTAAACTATGTCCCTGAATGGTTTGCATCAAAGGACACCTCTGGGGTTGTGGGACATGCACCTAAGCAGTGGACACGTGCCAACACCATTATCTAGGGGCTCAAGCTGCAAATCAGTGAAAGGGGTTGATACATCATAAAAAATACCACCATGCCCCCTTCACACAGATGCATGAAACTGACCAACAGCATCTTTAAAATACGTGGCCTGCCGAAGCTCAGCAAACTGGTTAGCCTCCAAGGTGCCACAACATATTGCAAAAGCCCAAACCATACATTCAGGACACTCTTTCAGAATCTGGTAATTCTAACAGTTCAGTCTTAACCATGCTCACTCAGGATCAAATCCCAATGCACTCACTGGAGTGTATGTCTAAGGAAGCGTGGCTAAAATTGGGCTGCAACCTTAACTACTCTGGAGTAAACCATATGTCAAGGCAAACCCATGGCCTATTCGTGCCTTTCCTCCATCCCCTGGGAAGCTAGCATATCCACACCAAAAGGCCTCTATCCTAACCACATGCTTGTGTTTTTAACTTCAGTGTTCAAAAGCCCTCTAAGGAAAACCTAGATCCTTGCACGTTGTGTAAATCCCACGACTTGAACATGACTTGCTTAGGATGAGAGAGAATAGGGCTGTTGCTCCAGTGACTCCTTATCCTCCTATGCCCTTACTGAGCACCGCGACTCCCCTTCTTTTCCCGGGGAGGCTACTCATGAGCCCTGCGTCCTGGAGGCTTGACTTTCTTGCTTTCTGCTTTTTAAAAACCATGCAAAGTACCAAAGCGCCCGCAGAGAAGTCGCCGCCAAGCTTTCCCTGGAGAACCAGCCTGCCTGTAGGTCTGTGGAAGCTGGAGGAAGGCTAAACCTGGGCTGGGCTGGGCAGGGCAGGGCAGGGCAGGGCAGGGCAGGGCACGGCCCCCGGTCTAGGCCGGGAAAGGGCTGGGCCCCCGGGGACACACGACGGCTCTCCCACTCACCCGGCCGCCAGCGGCGGAGCTTTTCCTCCGCAGAGTCAGCCCGCTTCGCAGCAGCGCCGGCAGCTCCCTCAGCTTCTGCCGCAGCTGCACTTGCTGCTCCTGGTCCTTGGCGCCGGAGGGGCTCCGGCTGAGGAGCAGCGCGTCGGCCCTGGCACACGCGGGCTGCATCTTGACGAAGCCGCCAGCCATGCAGGCTGCATTCCCGAGCAGCCCTCCTTGCTCGCCGCCGCCCGCGCCTCCTCCCGCCGCCGCCGCCGCCGCCGCCGCCTTCCTGCTTCAGCAGCCTCTGGCTGCTTGGCTGGCGTGCGCACGCACGCACGCACGCACGGTCACACACACACACACACACAGCGAGGCGCACACCTTGCTCTCGTTACGCAAAGCGCGCCTGGCGAGCGAGCGAGCGCCCAGCGGCGCTCTCTGCCTCCTCCCCTGGCTTGGGAAGGGGCGGAGGGGGCTCGGAGAGGGCGCGGGAAGCCTGCGTGCGCCACGCTGCTCGGAAGCTTCCCCGGGCAAAGCAGGCCCGGGCGGGAGGCGCTCGCCCGCAGGTGCAGCCCCGACGCCAGCAGCGGCACGCTGCCCCGGTGCCCCTCCCGCCCCCGCAGGCACGCTGGTCTCCTCTCAAGTTCTGCCGCTTACAGGGCCAAACACAAGCCAGAGAGGGAGCCGGAGAAGGCGGCCGGGCGCGGCCAAGCGATAGTCACCAGATCGCCTGCCTTAACGCGTTGCCTTTTCCATCTGCCCTCCCGACCCCCCGCCTTCTTTCCCGCCCAAGCACTCTTGCTGGCGCCGAGGAGGCTGCCGCGCACCGGCTCCTCTGTCCCCTTTCGTTTCTCCTACAGCGCACGCACGCGCGCAGGTACGCCACGGCACAGGTGGGACGGTCCAGCCCTTTGCCTCACCTGGAGCGTAGAGCCTAAAGCAAATGCCTGCCGCCTCGTATTCTTATTACACCAATTCCAGCTTCGGGGAAATGAGCACATCTGTTATTTATTTTTGTCAGTGGGGCAAGAGACGCGCCGTCCATCCATCCTTCCTTTCGCCCACGGCTCGAAGGGGACCAGGGTGTGTTAAGCACGCCACATGTATTAGACAGTTAAACTGCGGAACTCCATTGTACAAGAGGTGATGGCCACTGATTTGGACCTTTTTAAAGACGGGCTGGACAAATGCTTGGAAAGCCACGGGAGCGAGCGCGGGCAGCCAGGTGCCGTTGCCTTCAGGTCCCGTTAGTCATTTCCACTGGGCAGCTGGTTGGCGGCTGTGTGAACAAAGCTGCGCTAGGCGGACCCTTGATGATCCAGGAGGGCACTTCTTGTGTGTGGGCACCCAACTAGTGTGTTCTGAATGGCTACTATTAATAAAATAATTACCGCTGTCTGCTATCTGCAGTTCATTCTCCTCTGTCCTCATTGTTGGCAATTGCTGTTGGCAACAGCTTCCAACAGTATGCACATATATCCTTGCAATTCTGCATAACACTTCATGAGTCTGAAATGGACTGTACTCCACAAAGCAAATGCCACAATAAATTGGTTATTCCTTAAGGTACCACAAGAGTCCTTACAGTTTTCATTTCAAAAGCATTTTTATATAGGACAGAGTGAAGTGTCAGGATGTGTAATTTGGTTACACAACTTGGATTTTTCATTATCTGCACATTTAGCTCTGGTGTAACAACTGATCAGGGAAAAAAAATCCACGGGATCATCACACCCATTTTCCTTTGTGTTGACATAAATGTATTGTGCAATAAATGTTTATTGTTAGGCAAAACAACTCTGCTAAAGTACTAACTAACGTTTTCAGTGTACTAGTGAAATTGTGCTTGCTAGGTCCTGAGTGAGGCATACATTATTGCACCAGCCAAATAGTTGACAGGAAAGCTCTAGGCAAATAGATAAAAATTCAATCAGTAGGCTGTACATACTCTTAAAAATGAAAGTACAGTTCCTCTGATTTTCTAACAACATTTCTATACTATATATAATACACATATAGAAAGCCATGCTTTCAATTTTGGGTGGAATAATGGATGGCCCTTTAAATCTGCTTCTTTTATCATTATTGCAATATCCGATTTCTGAAACTATGGCAGTCAATCTTCCACTGTGCTACCATCTATGAAAAGTTCATCAGAATGGTGGAGTTTTTTAGTTTGCACAAAGAAATGAGCTTGTAAACCAGTGTGTGCACTGCACTGTACATACAAGCGTATAGGCCGTGATCACCTTTGCATGGCTCACCACCAAAGGAAGTTTGGTTGGTGGAAGTATAAGGAAGGGAATTTCCAATGGTACCACCCACTTATGGAATTCCCTTCCAAAGGTCAGGAGGCTAGCTCCCACCTTGATAGCATTTAGACACACAGTCTAAACATTTTTATTCTCTTCTGCTGGTAGCAGTTTTTAACAGAAGGCTTTATTCTAGCCCCTTGTGATTTTATAAATCTCTTTTTAATTTTCGAACTCTTGTCCTATTGTGCAAACTGTGTAAATGAGACTGTTTAGCTTAAAGCAAAGGCAAGTGATAAACACTGTAACAGAGTTGTACAAAACTAGGCATGGTGTGAAGAAAGTTCATGGGAAGCCATTTTTCAACCCTTTAAGCCCCATTGGTTGCAAAACTAAAGGCAAATGAGATGTCATATTGTTTAGACCAAAGGTCTGTCTAGTCCAGCATTCCCCTCCCACAGTAACTAACTGCATGCCTACGGGAAGCCCCAAACACTGGACATAAGTGGAAGACAAACATCCTACTCATGTGCCTCAAGGACAGCTATTCCGAGGTATGCTGCCATTGTTACTGGGAATATTATCATTCGTCATGACTGACAGTCTTAACCTACATTAATTTATCTAATTGCCTCTTAAAGTCATCCAAGCGGGGACTCAGCAGTACCTCTCGTGTTATGCAGCTCATTTGTTATTTCACTGATTTATGTATTTAATATGTGTTGCCTTTAGGATTTGACTGTGTATCTGTATTTTAAAATAAGCTGTCATCCACTTTGTGAGGAGTTTTATCTGAAAGGCATAATGATAGTAATAATAGTGACAATAATTGCTCCCTGTCCATTCTCCCTTTGTTTCCTTTCTTTGCCTTTTACACATTTTCAAGAGTTAAATTAAATCAAAGCATACTTTGGCCTCCATGCAGGGTTAAGTTTTAATCCATAGACTGCAATAAGAGGATTTGTACCTGTTCCTCACTAGTGAATAAATTTATCCATCCACATGCATGGGTTATAAATAAGGAGTAAAAGATGCAAATTGTGGACACGGATACTTCATTTTTAAACTGGGATGCAATCATATACCAAAGATCTAAGGAGCAATACGATTTGGCAGAAGTCCAGAGTAACCACAGGGCTAGTCCCAGAATAATGCAAATACAAGGTTGTTCTGAAGTACTGCCATCAGTTTATTTAACTGCAATATTTTTAGGTAGAAGATTTAGCCCAAAGTATATGAAATATGTTGCTAACAACATTTAAGCTCTAGTCACAATACTCTGTGTGCATGTGCGTGTGTGATGTTGTTCTAAACAAGAAAGCTGCTTTGTCCAGAGAATTGCAATAGCTCAGCTACAAATATTGGCTCACGTCACCAATAATAGTATAAAAAGAAGGAGTTGGGGTTGTTATACCCCCTCAGGGAAATTAAAGCTGTTAACAATTTTATTGGGAGTCTCTGCTTCTCTGTCATAAAAACGCCATTGCTAATATACTGCCTTTTCCCTTGCAGATCAAGGTTAAGCTTGCAGAAATGCTCTCTGGTGAGAACACGTTCAGCCTTTGTTTTTTCAAATCTGAAAATATATGACATACATTATTTGAAAAACTCTTAAAAAGCAGTCAGGGATTCTTGACACGCATGACCCCACATGTAATATACATCAACAATATGAATATGATATTAAAGTTTGTTTTTTGCTTGCGTGGTGAACCCTATTTATGTCTACGTATTTCCTTATGATCAGTCATGAGGTTTAGGGTCAAACTACACATTATGCTAAGCACTTACATTCAAGTGTGTTTACAACCACCATTTCTTCCTTCCACAAAAAGTTGCTGCAGGAACTCTTGATATTGTTCAGAGCCATGGCAAAGGGAAAATTTAAACCTTTCCTCTCAACACCAGTTTTCACACAGAAATTAATCCCCCCAGTAATGCAGATAGGACCACCTGGGGCAAATGGCAGCCACACACTCCAGAAACTGAAATCTATCCCCAGTGTGGCTGAGTTTGTGTGTGGAGAGATGACTTTTTCCCCGTCAAAACTAGGATTGTTAAACATGACTCCCTCTTCAACACAGCACTTGCCAGCAGTGCAGTACAGCAACCCGTGGCTAGAACCCAAATAACTGCTTGAGCTTATACAAGGAAACCGAATTAACCCACTAGAATTCTACAATTGTCTGTGTGTAGAGCAATCCTCCTTCCATGCCATACAACTCCCCTCTGTTTCAAAATCAGTTTGCCACGTGGGAAGTGGGGCTGGTGTTCTAGCAAAATAATTCTACAACCCATTGGAATTCAAAATTAGTCACCTTGAATCTAAAGGGGGTTTTTCCATAGATTTGCTCTCCAAATTTGTTCTTGGTTGGGTCAAGATCTGTGTTGTGTGTATAGTGATGGACCCAGAAGTAAACTCCAAACTCTTCCTAACCCTAGACATTTGAATTGAAGGACAGTATAGAATTGTCTTAAATACATACATAAACTAGATATTTCTCTGACTGGATAAAGCAAAGATCAGATGTTCTGAATTTTAACAACCCAAATGACATAACAAAATAGGTGTAGGGAGATCAAATGTTGCTTGTTTGAAAAACATCTTTTTCAAACATGTTACATCAGGGCACAATCCAATGGGAATCCCCATAAGCCTCTGAACTTGAAGGCTTATGGGCATCCTATGCAAGGCAGATGGAATGTGGAGACCATCTTTGCCTCCTCCCATCCTGCAAATCAGCTAAATGGGCAATTTTAGGCATTCAGCTGCTGCACTTTGAACAGGGAAGAAAGTAGGCTTCCCCATTTCCCAACATACTATTTATCCCTTCAATGAGGTCACTAGTATGACCTCAGAGTCACAGTCAGTGCAGGACTTTCCATACTGGCAGGAGCTGGGCAATCTAAGTACAGATTCCGAGTTCCAAGGTTGGAGCTCTTCTCTAATTTGGGAATCTGAACAATCCTGTAATGCTCTAGAGACTCTCCAGTTGCCATAGGAACACCTCATTGGTATATTTATTATTAGATTTTTGATCTGGCCAACAACACAATTCTCTAGGTAGATTACAAGAACTAAGGACACAATCCTGTCAATTGTGGCCTCCATGATCCAAAGCCCCCAAACTCAGAGGGGGGCTTTCAATCATTCAGAACAGGATGGGAGGTGCAGCAGAGGAAATCTCTGCCTCCTTCTCCTTCTGCCCTGAATTCATATACATTTGAAGGCAACTTTGAAACAGTTCCTCAAGCAAGAAATAAAATCACATTTTTCCAAGCATATCCTTCAAGGCCTTTCTCGCCCACAACTTAACAATACCTGTTCTATTAGAATGATAGCAATTTGACAGTCTGCCTTCAGGAAAGGCATCGAAGTAGATTCAGCTGCATTCCCTGGGAATTTCAGAAAGCTAAGGCATGTGAAACAGAAGCCTTTCTAAATCATATCTGTGTTTAATAATACAAGAGCTGCAGAAGCTCCATCCAAATATTTGTTTTATCTCCTCATATCCTAGTCTGGTGCTTTTCAGTGTCCCCGTATCTTTTCCTTGAATCTTTATTTTGCTTTCTTCCAGGCACCTCTGTGCTTTCTCCAACTGTTTTTTGCAGAGAATCAATATGTTCCAAATTATTTACCCATCTTAATACACAAAGCAATCCAGAAAAACACTAGATACCAAAACTCCGTAGGAAGCAATGGGACTTAAATACAGAATTAAGAGCTTAAGAGTGTAATCCATACTTACCTGGAAACTTCCCATTGAACTCAATACGTCTTAACTCTGAACAGAAATGTATTAGATTTCACTGTTAGAGTCTATTGAAACACATGGCATTTAAGCACATTGAATGTTTTCTAGAGAGTGTTGATTTGGTCTTGCTTAGCTTCACAACCTACACTCCAGTGTGTGACCAAGCTAAGTCCAAACAGGAAAGCATCACTATAAATACAAAAGTAAATTGGAATGCATTAGACATTAGGACAATTACAAAAAAATGAAAAAGTTATCAGGGTGGTGACATGAGAATAGTTTAGAGACTTTGTTAGCAGTGAAAAGTAATTAAAGAAATTTAGGATTAACTAGAAGTATCAGAGGTGACACAGCTGGCACTACAAATATAGCAAGCAAGATAACAAACAGAGCTTCTAGCATCACTGCCTGGATAATACAACTCTCCTTCAGCACTGTTCTGCATTTGCATTGTAAAGTTAAACTAAAATAAGTTACAATTTCTATCTTTAATAATAGTATATTTTTATACTATAGCACTTTTTGCAAAGTTCTGCACATTAAATAAAAAATAAAATATAAAACACTAAGTACAATCGGTATAATAACAACTTTAATGTACAACAAAACCCTATAAATACATCTAATAGAAGTCTTAAACAATATACAACAGAACAATAAATCTTACATAAAATCCAAATAAACACACAAATCAGCAGCATGTTTTACCTTGAATAAACAACTAATCAGTCCCCCTACTCCAACAGAAAAGTTTTCAAACTCTCAGTTAATTACAGTGGTTTGGGGAGGGAATTCCACAACTGAGGACCAAGGTCTCAGAATACACATTTAGGATCCGTGAGGTAGAAGGGGTGAGGAAAGCCTGACCCTTGGATCTGGGGATCCAACCCGGAACATACCAGAACAGCTGAAAGGCTTTAAAGGCCAGAACCAAAGGCTCAGGCCTTCAATGAAAGCCAATGCAAATGCCTATGATGGCAGCTAATATGGGCAAATCCAGGAAGATCAAGAACAGTCCTAACAGCAATATTCTGAACTAGAAATCAAAGGAGGAACGAGGGAGTCCTGCTATTAAATTGTTATGATAGTGCAGGCATGAAACAACCAAAGCTTGGACCAAAATACCTTTTTATCCATAAAGTCTGAGGTGTTGTGAACTGAGGTTCTTCCTTCGTGCATTCAAAAGTCACAAGTCTTTTTCCTTCTTTACTGACCAATAAGCACAAAACACAAAGAATTAATCTCTGAGCTTGCACAGAATGGTTTGTTGAACCCAATCTAGTATTCACCTCCAGAATCTCTCCTTATGAGCAAACCTGCTCCCCATCCCTTTAGGAGGGCCATCTGAAAATAAGCACCCCTCCTTGCTGCATGCTGATCTTATAATTGGGCCACCTTCCTCTGCTGAAGATGCATCATGGGATCAAGAGCCATGCCTGCCTCATCTGAGTCTGAGAAACTCCTCTGCTCCAAGTCTCCCCTGCCAACAAAATCTCGGTCATTCGCAGAGACTGCCAGCCCAGCTGGGTATCCGGCCTTAACATAAGCACCTCCACTTTTCTCATGCCAGTGACTTGGGATGGCCCACATTCCCCAACCCAACCCCCCTTCCAGTTCTCCTTCTGATTCTGATTCCTCTGAAGCCAAGCCAGCATTCCTCATGCACCTGTCTCACCCACCCCCATTCCCATGCCCCACACCCATCCACAACACTGGCACCAACCATCCTCCCCAACCAACCCCAGCCAACCAGCCACCTTGGGGCCACTGTCAGCCACCAAATCAAAGAGGTAACATAACTATTAGCTAGAATACAGTAACATGACATCATGAGAGTCTGGAAACTTCCAGCTGACAAATGCTTATATATACCAGCATATAAGAGTGCCTTGAAACTAAAAATAGTCAAGCAAAAATTGAGGATTGTTTTATATGCTTGACATATGGCAAACACCAGAAAAGCAACCCAAAATATGATTTGCCTTATGTACCACTTATATACAGTATCTTTGCTGAAATATGAGAAAGAGAGACTGGATGAGCATTATGTACAGATTATCTTAGCCTAAGAAGCAGCCTTATCTCTGATCATGAGCCTGTTAGCTGGAAATGCCAGGAACCAACATTTTTACAAAGAATATATGTGCTCAGCCACTGACCTATGACCCTTGGCCTCAAAATATAACCTGCAGCATCGGAACTGTCTCTCTTCTGAGTCCAGCCCCAAGGTCTGTCCTTGCTTATATCAAAGGATCATACTAGTCCAAGTTGGAATAGGTAAAGGTGGGGGACGGAGGCCACTGGTTAGGATGAGGGTTACTGTTTGGACCAATATATGTGCAAACTTGATTCATCCTATATATGCAACTGATATCAAATGCATCTAAACCCTAATTTTTTTGCTCAAAATTTTACCTCCCTTTTTATGCAGGGAAGTTGGTGACTCCTGTCTCAGTGAGGCTCCTTCTCCACTGTGGCCTTTATTATAAGCTGTGCAAGAGCTATCCATGGTGCTGAAACCAAACTATGGGGGCTTTCCCCCCCATTCTTCTTATTTTTTCTATAGGATAACCTTATATGCCTTAATATGAAATTATGTAAAGTGATTGATTATGTGTTTGCAGAGTCATTTATATATAATAGGAGTCCAAATAAACCCAAATTCATATTTTTTTCTTAGGCAGAAGTTCTACACAAGTTTAGAAAGAAAAAAGGCCTACAACTCCCAGCATGGCCTTTTTTTCTCTCTGAACTTGTGTACGATTGTGCCTTTAATTGCTTTTTCCCTCCCTCAGCTCCCCAGCTTTCCAATAGACTTATTTTATTTTGCTTCATTATTTTTCACCAAACAATGAAAGCTCATTTCTTTCTGTCACATTTGACACCAGTAATAAAAGGAAAATTTAAAAATCTATTGCGCCTTGAAGGCTTTTTAATACTAGTTAACATTTTGGTCTCTCTGGCTCCTGTTTAATCAAGACTATATCAATTTCTTCATTTGGTACTGCCAGTTCCAATTTAAAACTCATAGAAATCTGATCTCATGGTTTTTTAAAATCAAGTTTGTTCATTACCACTGTCAATTAGCATTTGATAAAATATAATGAATTTATATACAAATCAATGAATTTTTTTTACTCTCCCACCTCTTCAGTGCTCCCGGATTGAAGAGAACTAAAATGGGCCTTCCTTGCCTCCCTTTTCAAAAGGGAAGAAGGTAAGTGTAAGTAAGATTTCTCTGACACATTTCCCCCTATCTCCATCCCAGATGTCCATAACCATGTTTAAACATAAGTTGTTCATTGCATATCATTTATTCATATTTTCCACTTGTTGCTGTTGCATATTCTTGACTATATGGGTTAACGTTGATTAGTTATGGTGTGGATGTGGGTTCTACTAAAAAAAAATCTTCCCTTTGGACAGACAATCAGAACTTCAAGATAATCTTTAAGTTCTTCTCAGCCTTACTAGCCTCTTTTCTGAGCATAGCAGTCCCAGACATTCATTCACTGTAAGACGACATGGGTTTTCCACATAGGAAATTTCTTGCCAAGCTGAAGAGTGGCTTGCCATGAAGCCTGGAGGGTAGAATGTTGAAATCTGTGGTTTGAACATTCAGAGCCTCCCAGGAGATACAGAACTGGCTAATTGTGTATTTCTATTGACTGTGGCTCTCTTTACCCAGGTGGCCTAAATCATCAGCACCCTAAGGTACATTTAAAAGAGGGGGGTTTAAGTCTGGCTGAGCTCAGTATACTTAACCTTATGTGCATGGTGCCACACTAGTCCAAATACTAACACAACAAAATTGGCCATCTTTCTAGAAGTATTATCTCAAGCTTTGCACATCCAATTTGTGTTGATGTCTGCTGGGGTGGCAGGGAGAGAACTCAGTTGTGCGAACTGACCTTTGTGTAAAAAGAACCCTGGGGAGCATTAGGAGAATGATTTATCACTGCATGCAACAATCGACAGCAGACATTCCCAAAGACATCTCTTTGACACAAACATACCTCTTGAGCTGAAGGCCAATTCCAAAGCATGCTAACTCAAATATAACATTAATGATGCATCTTATGATCATGTGCTTGCCAGAAGTCCAACTAATATTACCAAGGTGCTATCATTTTACCTCCAAAGTGTGTCCCAATGCTCACTACTCATTTCCAATGTAGGTAGGACCCCTATCTACAGGGTGTGTGTATTGCATGTATTACAACAAGTATCCAAACTTTTAACATCCATTTGTGTTGACATTCACAGACAAATGTTGTGAATAACTGGAAATAAAGATATATTTGCCTCATTTTCAGACATTCATAACTGAATGTCATATTATTTCTGTGATATCCCTGTTGTATCACTGTAATTTTAGTCATACTATTTGATTGCCATTAGTCACATGTGAATGTTGACATGGACCAAAGTGTGCATTTTCATTGCAGCATATATATTGGTACAGTATATGTATATATAAATGCTCACACATTGGTAGGCCTCTTCTTACACTACCAGAATAGTGAAGCTACTGAGGTGTACATGGGTCCATCACTCTATTGTGGAAAAATGCTGCAAGATATTGTGAGAGCCAAGTCAGTGATATATGAGTTTGTTTGTTTCTAGTCATTTGCCATAGTTCTTATGAAATTAGCAGACATATCTATTCACACAGGTAGGTGTCCTGTAGGATTTTCAGTGTTCTCTCACTCAATAACGAGAAGGGGAAAAAATGGGCAAAAGTTCCACATCACAAAGGTTACTGGTGTCACTACAAGCTCATAAAGCAAAGCTGTTTTTAATTGAGGAGTCCAAACTATGGTACTGCAAAGCCTGTGCTTCCCAGCAGATCAAGGATCCACCCTGTCTTGTTCTTACTCTGTATCAGAAGAACCATGTAGCTGATAAGAACAGCAACATCATGGCCTGCAATTTTGAACAGAGTAAAATGTTACAGGGAACAAGTCACAAAGAAGGGCTGTCAAGTTACCTTTCCTGTTCTGAGCAGGCTGTTTGACTCTGACCCAGTTAATGCTGCCATGTAGAACAGGATGCAAATAGCCCTCAAGGTCAAGCACAGTTCTTGGGAGACAACCCACCACAGGCCTCTGATCATTTCCGTCATCAGGCAGCTGTATCGTTCTCACTAAGGCCAGCAATTGTTAGAACATCAGTAATCAGCCACATACTTGTGTTTCCACTTGTAGGCAGGCAGTGTACATTCAGTTCAGCACAGCCCCGGGCACGCCTGGGTGATTACTTTAAGCGTAAAATGCAAGGAACAATAGGCCTTTCAGGTCTCTGTGATAACTAAAAAGATGATGTAGGACCCCGTCCCCCCAGACACACACACACACATTTGGCTCCCTGCACACATGGTTTGCTGGATCCAGGATCCAACAGGTGTTCAACAGCAAAAAAAGCACCTTAGAGCATTTTCAGTATGTTATAAACAAAAGCTTACCCTTCCTCTAATTATTTTGCTTGCCTTTCCTATGGAAAGGTATTGATTGGACTTTAAAACCCATTTCTGGCTTATTTTCAATTAAAAGTGAGCTGTGCTTTCATATAGATATAACAAAACAAGAACAAAACAGCTTGTAACCACACCATCATGCATAGCTTCCTAAGGCAAAGGCCCCAATACCTACAGTGCCTACAGGAATCCAGAGAGCTCTCTTCTCCTGCCCCCTTCAAAGAATAGTTTTTCAAACTTGAAAAAAATAACAGTTCTGTACTCTCCTTTCTGTTTCTGAACCTGCTGGTGTTCCACAAGAAAGGGGCTAAGGAAAGAGTTGCTTTCTGGCCCCATATAATCGTCTTCTGACCCTGTATGCTTTCCCTTTTGCTCCCTCTCTCCACTCCTAGCCTTTAGCCACTGCCAGCCACACACCTCTTTGGACTAGCCAGGCATCCACGGCAGCCATTGTGCGATTTGCCACATCCTCCATTACAGCTTGTGTCGTTATTATATTTCTATACCACCAATCAGCTAAGGTTTTTCTATGGTAGTGCCCTTGGGTGTTTCCCAAATTCCCATGTGCGCCTACATAATCAAAAGTGTGGAATACCCCTGCCCAAAGGTGCTTTACAGGAGAAAGCAATAATAATTCATTGAATCCTATTGAATGTGGTGTGTGATAAACAAAGGCAGGTTACTTCCAAGGGTGCTGTTCTAGAGGGCCAGTTCTGGCTTTGTGCAGAAAAACAGGGAGGACAACTTTAGGCGGTCATTATCACCCTCACTCCAAGGCAACCCCCATGTGCTGCACTCCTGCTGTGACACCATCCAAGTCAGCAAATAGAAAAGAGACAGTTTGCCACCAAATGTCAGTGGCAGCTACTATGTGGGACTAGTAGCAAGGGCAGTCATGTTTGGGCACCGGCCAAGGGTCAGCAGTCACTGAGGGGCCTGCTGACAGGAACCCCCATGAAATTATGCCTCTCCTTCCCCATTTCAACCTGGTTATCCACCTGTCTCTTTGGCCTAGACAACAGTGGTGATGAGAAGGAGGATCAGTGGATGCCTCTGTCTATTTCCTGAATGCCTGGCTGTCAAGCAAGTAAGTGGCAGCAAGGAGGAGAAGAAGACGCAAAAGCAGCTGGTAAGAAGCCTAACTCACGGAGGGAGGGGCCCCACTGAAGAGATTTGGCCCAAGCCTCCTGTGACTCCATGAGCCTCAGCATCACTGCGCCACCGGTTAGGAATGCTACTTTGGCACCATCACCAGCTGGTCAGAAGAACCTATCTGGCTGCTCTGAAGTGGTTGGGAAAGGGCAGCCTAAAGCTTCACCTGCCCAGCATTCCCAACAGGGATTGCTTCTTCCCCCCCCACACACATTCACCTCCCCCCCCCCCCCCCCCACCCCAAGGGAACCCCAATCAGGGTCCTTGTCTCACAGTGCTAACACTCTTGCTGATTTGCTGGGCTGCAGGAGAAAGTAGGTGGAGCTCCTACAAGCCACATGGAGAGCAGCCAGAATGTCCCTGCAGGTGTTGCAAGAGCTGATTGGGTTCTGCATTGATTCTTATACTTTAAATGTCTGCAGCACCCATGCCGCAGATGTCCGCTTAGGATCTTAGGTTTTTATTTGCTTGTGTTCAGCTGAAGTGCTGCACAGGATCTGAGACATTCAGAATATGATTGATGAAGTACTGAAGTCCCATGCAATCAGGTATCAAGATACAGACAAACCTTACCGAGGTATTTCTTTCATGGCATTTACATTTATGGTGTTTTAATGATGCATTTTTCAGCTCTCTTGCAGTAGGAGGAAGGTAAGAAGAAAATTATGAGTTGATAGTTAAGAGTTCCTTGACATTTTATATATTATTTCATGAGATCAGAGGCACCTTTATTCATCTGCATGGAAACATATTCACCGCTGTGAAATAAAACGCATGGAATTCTTCCCAGCACAAAATGTCACTTGCTTTTGGTGAACTTGAAATTATTCACTTGTGACTTTTTGTGCCAATGAAAAAGGGTATTGTAGAAATTAGATTTCTAACCTTTAAAGAGTGATAGTAAACCATGAATAGGATATCAATTACTGGCTTTCTTTCGATAAGGAGCTCAGAGCAGCTTTCCCAGAAGATTCTTCTATATATAATGGCTGAGATTCCAGGTTTGCTCTCACTGATGGAACCACCCCCTGGGCAAAATTCCACTCACAGGACACTCCTGCCAGTGAAAGGGGGGGCAACCTTCATTGATTTCCCCTTTTTCCACAGCCCCAGAAACCTTACCCCAATCAGCTTCACACAGGTGTAGGAAATGCTGAGAAGTGTGGGAAACTGTTCAGGAAAGGGGTCTTGGCACCAGTGTGGTGGTAAATTTTGAAGTGTAGGTGCTCAGAATGGACCAATAGCTGTACCCCTAAGGAAAGGCCAGAAACTGATATGCAATTTGGTCCATATCAACGAACTAGTTCTAACAGTTCTCATTTTTACCAGAAACAGGCCTTTTGTAAAGCTGATGGATCTTAATTGCTTTACTACACGGAACAACAAATCATTATTGGGAAAATTCATTTTCCTCTAGTTCACGAAGATAGCAGCTAAGGCTAGAGGAACAACAGATTATGGGATGGGGTGGGAAAAAATATCAGAATTTTTCTTAATTCAGAGACGAACCCATGTTGCATGCTCATTAGTTCTGGGAATCAGCAAAAAATCCCTTCCTTCACAAGATCTTGCTCTTATTCATGGAAGCCTAAGACTGGAAACAGATTAGTTTTACGCAGAATGTTGTCACACAACATCAAGTAATCTCCAATTTATGATGACCTAATCAATGAATGCCTTCCAAAACTTCCTGTCCTTCACAGCCTTCCTCAACTCTTGTAAACTCAAAGCTGTGACTTCCTTTATGAAATGGATGTCTTGTATTTAGCCTTCCTCTTCTTCTGCCTTCAACTTTCCCTAACATTAATCTTCCCCAATGAGTGTTGCCTTCTTATGCTTGCCTGAAATATGATAGCTTCCATTTCTTCATCTTTGCTTCCAGGGAAAGCTCCGCTTGATTTATCTGGGGCCTACCAGTTTGTCAGTCTAGAGTATTTAAAAAGCATCAACATGTTTCAAATAAATCAATTTTTCTCCTGTCAGCTTTCTTCAACTGTCCAGCTTTCACACCATATGTAATTATCTGGAATACAATTCTATGGATGCTCTCAGCCTTGATTTCCAGTTGAAGTGTCCTTACACTTGATGGTCTTTTATAGCTGTTCCCTCATTGCCCTTCCAAATCTCGGTCTTCTAATTTCTTGGCTGCAATCTGTCTTTAAATTGATGACTGAGTCAAAATATGTACAGTCTTTCACAATTACAATTTCTTCATTGTTGACAGTAAAGTTCTGTAATTCTTCTATAGTCATGATTTTTTAAATGTTCAGATGCAGTTCTGCTTTTGCATTTTCTTCTTTAACTTTATCAGGGGTCATTTCAATTAATTGCTGTTTTCTGCCAATAATATGGTATCATCTGCTTATGTTAAATTGATGTATCTTCCACCAATTTTTATTCCTTCGTTCTCTGTTCCTAATCCAGCTGCTTTCACTTAATTTTCTAATCTTGCAGCTTCTTCCTCATATGATTCCTCTTTGAAGGAGTCTGTAATCCTTTTAACTCTTCTGTATAGTTCTTCCATGTATTGTATATCTACTTTCTTTTTATATAAGTCTGGCCAGATAGTTTGTTCCCCTCTTGATCTTTCAGCATTCCTAATCTAGGTTTGAATTTCCCTTTCTTTTTGCTACAGGGATTATTTTTTGTTTTCCCTAATAATGTCTCTGGTTTCAGTCCACAGTTCTTCTGGCTCACAGTCAATTGAGTTCAGTAATGCAAGTCTGTACTTTATAAGGATTTTTAATTCCTCAAGAATATTATTAAAAAGTTGTATTTTGGCACTACACTGTTATCTTTTTCAGCTTTATTCTGATTTTTAATAGGAATAGTATTCCTAGGCCAAATTCTCCTACACTTGATTCTGTTTCATTTCCTACTTTCCTAGTCACCCATGAAGAGCAGCATGTCTTGTTTGGTGTGCTATCAATGAAAACTTGCAGAAAATTTTAATTTCTTCTTCGGCATCTGTGTTGGGATGTAGACTTGAATGATGGTTCTGTTGATTAATAGGAGGTGATTAATGCCTCTTTATGAAAAGAAGTGGTCCCTGGCCACCTAAAACAAGATTCCAAAAGAAATCATCTCTGGACCCAGAAGAACTCAATAATTTTTGGCTGGTGGTAAACATCCCTTTCCTGGGTAAGGTTTCTAAGCAGATGGTGGCCAACCAGCTCCAGACACTCTTGGATGAGGCTGATTATCTGGATCCATTCCAGTTGGGGTTCAGGTCAGCTTTTGGCACAGAAACAGCTTTGGTCAGTCTATATGCCTGGAAAGGGACAGGGGAGTGCAACTCTATTGGTATTCCTGGACCTCTCCTCAGCTTTCAAAACCATCAAGAATGGTATATTTCTGGAGCAATTGTCAGAGTTGGGAGTGAGGGACACTATTCTTTAGTGGTTCTGCTCCTACTTGGATGGCAGGCTCCAGAAGGTGGTGTTTGGGGAATATTGCTCTGCCCCATGGATTTCCAGTATGGGATTCCTCAGGGCTTGGTCTTGTCCCCCATACTATTTGACATCTACATGAAAATGGTGAGTGAGGTCAGCTGGAGTCTTGGAGTGTGTTGTATCAGTATGTCATCCTCCACCAGTGCCACTTTCAACTACTGTTGCTGCCCATAGATGCCCTTCAGGAGTTTCGCCATCACCATTAGATTCTCTTCTGCTGATGTGCCTGCTGCTCCTGAAGAGAGTGGATGCATATTAATCTGATGTTTCAGCTTTGACCATTCTGCCTTGGGTGACGCTGCTAGGAGACCAGCCTAGTGAGACAGTCGGGCTTCCTGGTGGCATTGCTTTTTGCTTCCCTGAACACTCTCAAACTTCCTTACCATGTTAAGCTGTGCATCCAAGAGAGCCCAGTGAAATCAGTAGAAATTGTTAGTCATGACTGACTTAAAACCTATTGATTTCAGTGGGTCTATTCCAGATATGGCCAAGTCTGGATCCTAGCAAGGAGTTGGATCCCAACTAATGTCCAAAGGAAGCAACTGAGGAGCTTCACTTTACCATTTATCAGGAAGGGGTACTGATGATCATAATGACTCATGAAGAGACATGGCTAAGATAGAGACATTCCTACAAGGAACATACAATGCTTCCTTTTTATACAGGTCAGATCATTTAGTCCAGTATTTAGTCTGACTGACAGCAGCTTTCCATAGTCTTGGGCATCCACTCTCTGATCCTTGTAATTGGAGATCCTAGGAACTGAACTTCATGCAGAGCATGTGAGCTATAATCCCTTTTCTAATGTGGGTACTGGATATGCCTATCCAAAGGCTAGAATGCACTGTTCCATTCAGATTTCACTGCTTAACCCTGAGATCAAGGCAAAGGATTTTCATTTCCACATGGCTGATACTTTGCAATATTAGCATGTGTGAGAAACCCAATTAAAGGGATGTGTGCCTGGCTGTAGTAAGTTCTTAAACAGATGTGCTGGCTGGTGTCATAAATTAGATCATGAAAGCAGGCAGAATTCTACTGCACAAATGTCTAGGATGTAGTGACAATGATACAGGATTGATTAAACTTCCTGGATGACCTCATTTGAAGGGCTCTGCAGGCTCAGATAAGGATCAGAGAGCTTTGGCTTAGAGCCTCAAAGGGGAAAGGGAAGGGAAGGGAAGGGAAGGGAAGGGAAGGGAAGGGAAGGGAAGGGAAAGAAATTTCTGCCAATGTGTGCGTCTATCTCTATTCTTGCTTCTCAACACCTGCAAAGATTAGATGCATCATGAGCTCTTTGCTACTTGCTCCAACTGAATTTAGACAAAAAGATCAGAAAGGTCAAAACACACAGGTGGATGGACAAACGTGTGACCCTGTACTGGTGCATTTCTGACTTCCTCCTTTTTCACACACCTCTGTTTCATGGAATTGCCATTTCTGAGGAAAGATTTTAGTTTATCTCCTAGCTTCACACTGGATTAATTACGTATGCTAAACCCATTAAAATATTTCTAATAACAGATTCCATGGGCTGAGTAGGCAACTTGTTTGAATTATTCTAAAGGTTAGTTAAGTGTCATAAAGCATCTTCCTAAGCCTTTTACCCCTTATTTGCATCCTATTACCACCACAACCTGCATCCCCCGCAACCTTTGTGCTGCAAAGAAGGGGGTGAAGGGACTCTTAAATCAAAGCCTCCTCTAGGGAGGCTTATATTAGAGAAATTCAACTGGTTTCCAAGGTAAATTTGTCCATTGCTGATGAATTTCTATGGCAAACTGTGACTACTCTCCCTTTTCCCCTAGCTAATAATGGTAGTCACTGCTAAGGGCAACAGGGTGCGGTAGGGACTGCAGGATGGCCCACCCCTGTACTAGCACAACTTTATTAATGCTAAGAGATCATCAGCATTGGATACCACTTACTGGATACCACTCTCTGTACTTGCTCATGCTGTGTGCATAATCCACTGGCAGTGAGAACCATTTTCTGCCAAACAGGTAGACCTGATGCATCAGGGTTTAGGACTTTAATGGGGAGATTTGAGTTTATTAAAGGAATGTCTAAGACAGGCCTGCCTGATCCATGACCTGCCAGACTGAACATAGCTGATCAGCCATTTATGGTGGCCCAACGAGACCTTAACCAACCTTTACTCCTACAGTTTTGCAGATCTGTTCCAAGCTTTAATGAGATTTTGTCTGTCTGTTTTATTCACATCTACAGCTTGCAAGACAGGCATCCTTTTAAAAAACCCAACCAAGTTCCAAGGCCAGATAAAACGGCTACAGCTTACAGACTGCCAACTGTCAGTCTTTCTTCCTGATTACTGAGGCGAGAGAGCTGTGGCTAGAGGGTGGCAGCAGTTACTGAATTACTGATATGGTAATTTAGGGTTCGTGGCAGTGGGGCTAATGGACAATTCCAGCTATTGAACTCCTTGATGTTTACCCTTTGCACAATCACATGCTTGAAGTGTCACCAGGGGAGTTGATGCACTCTACTACTGCAGTACCCTCTTAAAATAGCTAGATGCCAAGGCAGCAGAAATGCTCGCTCCTTTGGATGAAAACAATGGCCACTTATTACACCAACCCACTAGGAATTAAATTCCTAGAACAAGGAGAGCACAATTAAGGATGCAAAACTGATTTCAGTCCAAGTTCCATGTTAGAAGCTAAGGTAACCTTAGGGACTATAGTTACTGGTCAGGTGGGAGGAGAGTCACACTCCGCAAAACAGCATTGTGCATCAGTTACTTGCCAGGAAGAGGTGGGAAAGGGGTAGCAGAGCTGCAGGCAAGGTCCCCTCATGCACCTTGTTGTTAGCTTCCCTTTAGGGAGGAGCTAGACCAAGGATTAGCACAAGCCAGAACTGGGGCACAGGCCACTTTTACCTTGCAAAATATACCTGCTTCAGTCCTACAGGCTGGAGCTCATGTATTTACTTCATATGCTAAAAATGGCCTTTGGTGGTATGACATGGTTGAGTGTACAGGACCAGTAAAATCACTAGCTGGTACATTTGGCCATTATCTCTAGCTTTGAAATATAGCCAGTACATGCTTACCACTCATACTGACCACATCTGTGCATATTACTTTACAGTCAAGTTCCACAGGACTCATTCCCAAGCGAGCACATATGAGATTGTAAACCATGTCATGCTTTGGCCCCTGAAGCAGTGGCTCCCTGGGGAGACCATGGACAAGCTATGATTATTTTTCAAGCCTCGGCTCCCTGGCTATCCCTCCCTCCCTCCCTCTCTATATTTTAAATAGAATAAAAATGATAGCTATGTTTCTTGTACATACTGAAGTAAGAGCAAGAGTTACCTTCCAAAAAGCACTAACAGTGTCATGTTTGTAGCCAGTCCTAAATATCTGGAGGAAGGGACTATTACTCAGTGGTTTCAAAAAATGCTTTGTCAGTTTTGTTCCCTGGCCTCTATCCTTTTGAAAAAGCTAAACCTGGGAGACACCTCTCTGTCTGAAATCCTGGAAAGCCACTCAAAATAGAGTAGGGATGTGAAAGCTCCAGGCAATGGGGCTTATCTGGCCTTGGCTCTAGCTGATTTATGAGACAATCCAAAAAGCAAGATCACAAAAGAGGCAAATGATCAAGTATTAAGGGTTCAGTCCAGCAGGCTGACATAGTCGAAGTACAAGCAATGGCTGAAGCACAGTTAAGAAGCCAGATATATTACACAGTTCAGGAGCAGAGTCAAGCAGAAGTCCAAGGGCCAACAGTACAGAGCATCAAAGCAAAGTCCGGGAAATGAGACAGAAGGCACTTGCACTGAAGAACAGTGTTATGGTCAGCTTGGAGTGGCCCACTCAGCCAGATAATATTGGCTCCATCTTATCCAGGTCCAAGAAACAGAAAGGTTGCTTTTGTGCCACACAGAGGTGAGTAGAGACCTGTTTTCTCCTGCAGTGGAGGGCAGGACGTGTTCCAATGGAGCAAAGCTCAGGGAACCAAGGTTCAATCTGGATGCCAGGAACAGTTAGGACCCCAAGGGCTTCCATGGGATGCGGTTGAAACCCCATCGGGAGGATGTTCAAGGATAGGCTGGACATGGTAGGCATGTCATCAGCAGAGTAAGCTGGAGCCAGGGGTCAGACTAGATGGCCTGGGAGACCCCTTCTGACTTGCCCTGTTTCTGTGTTTTGCAATTGGCTGCAGGGTCTCTGCTAAAGCTAATAGCCAGGCCATGTGGATGCTGGCATTGCAATGCAGATGCCCTGACTTAGGTGATCTCAAAGCTGAGCACCTCCATTTAGCAAAACTATGGCACAGTAAATTGTGCAGGGACATAAACAATAAGGACTCTCCTAGAATCCAACTCAGAACTGGTTAGCAGACACTGAGATTCTTCTGCAATCTTCACCCAGACAAGCAGGGAAGGACCAGAGGAGATATACTCTACTCATACAGGGATCTTTCTGTTCCAGTACAGGTGCCACAAGCAACTGTCCCAAGGAGTAGGGAGGGGGGCCTGGGCAGGCACCAGGGTGTCTCCAGTACAGATGCCCAAGTGTGGCTTTTTCATCCAAAAAGGAGGGGAGAGACCAGACACAGGCACCAGCAGAATGTTACCACGAAGGCAGTAGACCTTCAAGGAACCAGGCAGGAGGTTTACATAGAGGTGTGCCAGCTAGACTGTATTTTTCCCTTTTTGTCTTTTGCCACTTTGTCTGCTTGTCACTGTGCACTCAAAATCCAACCCACCTTTTTGCTATTCTGTAATTTTTCCTGAAACCTTAATAAATCTTTTACCTGCCCTCCTCCTTTTCAGCAAAACCCAGGCTGAATGGTTTGGGGTAAAAGGGAGTAAGCTTTAAATGTGACCCACCACATTTTGGGTCACATTACACTTTTTCAACACCCACGCTGCATATAACACGCTGAGTAAAGCCAGGCACTTAGCTGTGCTTCCCTAAGGCTGAGAGTAAGAAGAGTGGCAGTCTTGGGCAATCGTTCCCACAGACTTCTGGCTGCATTCCAGATGATTTGTAATCGGAAAGTGAAACAATTTTCAGTGAGATTAGGGAGGATGGGCTTGGTCAAGATTCTGAGATGCAGCAGGAGGAGGTGATTAGCTCCAGGCCAGGCATTTCTCCGAGCCAGGCAATGTCTGGGAATGGTCAAAATGTACAGCCAGTGGGAAGGGTCCCCGCTGACGAGGAACTCTGAGACAGTCCACCCTTCCCCTGCTTGCTATCAACCCCCTGGCAAGGCATCAGCAGAGACAGGAGGCCCAATTGAATGAGCAGTGCATGGAGAGGAGGTGGGCTCTCTTTTAGAGAGCCCCTCCCCAGGGGAAGGGGCCCAGGCATATCCATAAGGAGAGTTCCTGGAGGTAAACACTAGACTGAGTTCAACAACCACTCCTTGCATGTTCAGAGATTCGTTTTGGGAGAGTTCGACTTGGGAGCAATAAAGGAAGTTGCAAAGAAAATGGTCCACGGCTGGTCATTGTTCCTAGGAGGAAGCTCAGCTCACAACACCTAAGGATGCAGAGGGGTCCCACACAAGCCTTTCTCCTCAGGATACCTGGCCAATCATTCCCAAGGGACCGAGAGAGCCTGAGATCTGGCACTTAGTAAAACGCTTAATTTGTTCTACTCCCAGTAGTGACAGACAGTACCGGTTTTGGAACCACTGTACCAAGCCTTGTACCCATAGCCAGTACAGGCACAGGCTCCAAATCATCACTGCTAAGGAGTCACCAAAGCCTCCATGGCCAGTGTATACTGAGCCCTGCGGAGCCTGCACTGCAGTGCTTTGGTGCTTTCTGCCCAGAGCTCTACTCATGAGGAGCTACTTACCCACAAGGAGTCCCAAATTAAAAACACACTAAGCAGCCAGAAAACAGTATTTTCTGTTTGTTGTTGTTAGTCGTGAAGTCGTGTCCGACCCATCGTGACCCCATGGACAACCTTCCTCCAGGCCTTCCTGTCCTCCACCATCCCCCGGAGTCCACTTAAGCTCATACCACACTAAGAGGTCATTAGGAGGTGTGGGCTGCGGAACCATCAGTACGCTGATGATACCCAGCTCTACCTCTCATTTTCAACTAATCCAGGTGAGGCGATGGCTGTACTGAACTGGTGCCTGGCCGAGGTAATGGGCTGGATGAGGGCCAATAAACTGAGGCTCAATCCAGACAAGATGGAGGTCCTGTTGGTAGGTGGGTCGGGCTTCGGGATGGGGGACCTGGACCTTGTCCTGAATGGGGTTGCACTCCCTCTTAGGGACAGGGTTCTCAGCTTGGGAGTGCTCCTTGACCCAGAGCTGGCATTAGAAGCTCAAGTAACAGCGGTGGCGAGGAGCACCTTACTTCAGCTTCAGCTGATCCATCAACTGTGTCCATACCTGGAGAATGACTGCCTGGCGACTGTGACACATGCATTGGTAACTTCCCGATTAGATTTCTGTAATGTGCTTTACGTGGGGCTGCCCTTGAAGACGGTCTGGATACTTCAATTGGTGCAAAATAGAGCTGCCAGGTTGCTGACGGGGACTGGGCATTGTTTTCATATAACCCCAGTTCTCCGTCAGCTTCACTGGCTCCCCATTGAAGTCTGGGCCCAATTCAAGGCATTGGTTATCACCTATAAAGCCCTCAACGGCTTGGGATCTGGTTATCTAAAGGAGCGCTTGTGTCCATATATGCCCTCCCGCCCCTTAAGATCGGCGGAGGAGGCCCTTCTCCGGGAGCCCTCTGTCAGGGATATTAGGAGGGTGAGTACCTGGAAGAGGGTCTTCTCTGCGGTGGCGCCCCACCTATGGAATGTGCTCTTCAGAGAGGTCCGCCTGGCGCCGTCGTTATTTGTTTTTCGGCACCAGGCCAAGACCTTTTTATTTCAATGATATTTTAATTGTTAATTTCTTGTTCTTATTTATTGGTTTTAAATTATGGTTGAGATACTCCAAATTTTTAATGTTATCCTATTTCATGTTTTATCTGCCTTGTAAGCCGCCCCGAGGCTTTCTGTGATGGGTGCAGCATAAAAATGTTATAAATAAATAAATACCGACTGCTTCAGTGACTCCATCTAGCCACCTCATCCTGTGCCGTCCCCTCCTTCTTTTGACATCTATTGTTCCCAGCATTAGGCTCTTCTCCAGGGAGTCCTTCCTTCTCATTAGGTGGCCAAAGTGTTTGAGTTTCATCTTCAGGATCTGGCCTTCTAAAGAGCAGTCAGGGCTGATCTCCTCTAGGACTGACCAGTTGGATCGCCTTGCGGTCCAAGGGACTCGCAGGAGTCTCCTCCAGCACCACAATTCAAAGGCCTCAATCCTTTGGCAATCAGCCTTCCTTATGGTCCAGCTTTCACAGCCATACATTGCAACTGGGAAAACCATAGCCTTGACTATATCCACTTTTGCTGGCAGGGTGATGTCTCTGCTTTTTAGCATGCTGTCTAGATTTGCCATAGCTTTCCTCCCCAGGAGCAAGCGTCTTTTAATTTCTGAACTGCAGTACCCATCTGCAGTGATCTTGAAGCCCAGGAAAATAAAATCTGTCACTACCTCCATTTCTTCCCCATCTATTTGCCGGGAAGTGAGAGGACCAGATGCCATGATCTTAGTTTTCTTAATGTTGAGTTTCAAGCCAACTTTTGCACTCTCCTCCTTCACCCACATCAAGAGGCTCTTCAGTTCCTCTTCACTTTCTGCCATGAGGGTGGTATCATCTGCATATCTGAAGTTGTTGATATTTCTCCCAGCAATCTTAATTCCAACTGGTAATTCATCTAGCCCCGCCTTTCTCATGATGTGCTCTGCATATAAGTTAAATAGGCAGGGCGACAGTATACAGCCTTGCCGAACGCCTTTCTCAATTTTGAACCAATCAGTGGTATCATGTCCAGTTCTCACTGTTGCTTCTTGACCCGCATATAGGTTTCTCAAGAGACAAATAAGATGGTCTGGTACTCCCATCTCTTTAAGAACTTGCCACAATTTGTTGTGATCCACACAATCAAAGGCTTTAGCATAGTCAATGAAGCGGAAGTAGATGTTTTTCTGGAACTGCCTAGCTTTCTCCATGATCCAGCGTATGTTGGCAATTTGATCTCTAGTTCCTCTCCCTCTTCGAAATCCTGCCTGTACTTCTGGTAGTTCTCGGTCTACATACTGCTGGAGCCTAGCTTGTAGAATTTTGAGCATCACTTTGCTAGCGTGTGAAATGAGTGCAATGGTGCAGTAGTTTGAACATTCTTTGGCATTGCCCTGCTTTGAGATCGGAATGTAAACTGACCTTTTCCAATCCTGTGGCCACTGTTGAGTTTTCCAAATTTGCTGGCATATTGAGGGTAGCACTTTTACTGCATCGTCTTTTAGGATTTTGAATAGCTCAGCTGGAATACTGTCACCTCCACTAGCTTTGTTGTTGCTCAGACTTCCTAAGGCCCATTTGACCTCACATTCCAGGATGTCTGGCTCAAGGTCAGTGTCCACTCCATTGTGGTTATCAGGGACGTTAAGCTCTTTCTTGTATAGTTCTTCTGTGTAGTCTTGCCACCTCTTCTTAATCTCTTCTGCCTCTGGTAGGTTCCTGCCATTTTGGTCCTTTATCATGCACATCTTTGCATGAAATGTTCCCTTCATATCTCCAATTTTCTTGAAGAGATCTCTGGTCCTCCCTATTCTATTGTTTTCTTCTATTTCTTTGCACTGTTCATTGAAGAAGGCATTCTTATCTCTTCTAGCTATTCTCTGGAATTCTGCATTCAATTGGGTGTATCTTTCTCTTTCTCCCTTGCCTTTTGCTTCTCTTCTTTCCTCAGCTATTTGTAAAGCCTCCTCAGACAGCCATTTTGCTTTCTTGCATTTCTTTTTCTTTGGGATGGTTTTAGTTGCTACCTCTTGTACAATGTCGCGAACCTCCGTCCATAGTTATTCAGGCACTCTGTCTATCAGATCTAATTCCTTAAATCTATTTGTCACCTCTACTGTATATTCATCAGGGATATGATTTAGGTCATACCTGAGTGGCCTAGTGCTTTTCCCTACTTTCTTCAACTTAAGCCTAAATTTTGCAACAAGAAGCTCATGATCTGAGCCACAGTCAGCTCCTGGTCTAGTTTTTACTGACTGTATACAGTTTCTACATCTTTGGCTGCAGAGCAGATAGTCAATCTGATTTCTGTGTTGACCATCTGGTGATGTCCATGTGTAGAGTCATCTCTTGGGTTGTTGGAAAAGAGTGTTTGCTATGACCATCATATTCTCTTGACAAAATTCTACCAGCCTGTGCCCTGCTTCATTTTGTACTCCAAGGCCAAACTTGCCTGTTATTCTGGTTATCTTTTGGCTTCCTATTTTAGCATTGCAATCCCCCAGGATGATAAGGACATCATTTTGGGGTGTTAAATCTAGAAGGTGTTGTAGGCCTTCATAGGTCAACTTCAGCCTCTTCAGCACCAGTGGTTGGGGCATAGACTTGGACTACTGTGATGTTGAATGGTTTGCCTTGGATTCGAACTGAGATCATTCTGTCATTTTGGAGGTTGTATCCCAGTACTGCTTTTCCTACTCTTTTATTGACTATGAAGGCTACTCCAGTTCTTCTTTGGAATTCTTGCCCACAATAGTATACCTGATGGTCATCTGAATTAAATTCACCCATTCCTGTCCATTTTAGTTCACTGATTCCTAAGATGTCAATCTCTTGTTTGACCACATCCAGCTTGCCTTGATTCATGGATCTTACATTCCAGGTTCCTATGGAGTATAGATCTTGGCAGCATCGGACTCTCCTTTCACCCCCAGATACATCTACAACCGAGTGTCCTTTCGGCTTTGACCCAGTCGCTTCATTCTTTCTGGTGCTACTAGTACTAGCCCTCCGCTCTTCCCCAGTAGCATATTGGACACCTTCCGACCTGAGGGGCTCATCTTCCGGCGTCATATCTTTTTGCCTTTTGGTACTGTCCATGGGTTTTCATGGCAAAGATACTGGAGTGGGTTGCCATTTCCTTTTCCAGTGGATCACGTTTTGTCAGAGCTCTCTGCTATGACCTGTCCGTCTTGGGTCGCCCTGCATGGCATAGCTCATAGCTTCATTGAGCTACGCAAGCCCCTTCACCACGACAAGGCAGTGATCCATGAAGGAGTATTTTCTAAACTGGCTCTAAAGGGTTTCAGATGGGGATCTTGTCCAGATCTGCCTGGGGACTGAAAGCAATGCCTTCTGCCTGCAAAACATGGGCCCTGCCATTGGACTATGGACCTTCCTCAGTTAATGGTGCTCAGAATTTCTGCTGTGAAGAATTGTAGTGGAATTTTCTCCAAAGTAAAAACAGAGTTCAGCATAGCTGGCTCCCTAGTAATGTTCAGGGTTACAGCTTTAATCTGGAATATATTATCTGTGAATGTTGCTAATACTGGCTAGATTAAGGGGACCATGTATAAATGGAATGTAAATACTAGCCATTAAGGAAAGGGGAAAACCTATTTAAGTCTCACCTGCACAGTAGTCCCAATATTGATCATGATTCTATTCAGTTCTAGTAATTAGGTCAATCTAGTATAAATGATTTAGAAGTTGTTTGTGTTGTATATTCCCCACACACCTTTGCTTTGTTGGCAAGTTTCCCAGGGTTTCTGTAGACTGACTTATATGAGCTGACAGCGCAAATGGGAAGCCTCTGAGCTGAACAGCCTTCAGCTCTAATGATTATGCTCTAGTTATACAAAAAGATAATAGTATTTTCCCTGCAAACAAAATTGCTGCTTATATTTTGATTGAGCCCTTCTACCTGTACCATTCATGTTCATGTTTTAACTTTCTCTCAATTTAAAAAATAATACCCTGGGCCTGGTCCAGCTAAAATTTAAAAACTTTCTTAAGCTGGCTACTTATATTTTTAAGGAAATAAATAAAATATGCTGAGTGGGACCCCAAGGTGGAACTTGTTCCTGATATAAATTGGGCCTCAATAAGTCTTCCACAAAATTATTATACTTTTCTGGTTGTTCTGTCTTGCCAGTGTTGCTTTTTCACAGTGAAAAGCAATGCTGGGAGCACCTGGCAGCTGCGGGGAGGCAAATGTTGGTTGGAAATACATATTAATAAATCAGCAGGTGCAGTGCCCTGATCTCAGTCCCATTCATGAATGGGGTTGTATGGTGCTTGCTTCCCATTCAAAATGAAAACGGCCAATTTAATCTTGCTCATTTAATATGTAGTTTGACCCTTAGTCATGATTAAGGCTGCAATCCTATGCATGCTTGCCCATGATTAAGCATCACTGAATATAATAGGGCTCACTTCTCAGACATAGGACAGGTTGTATGTCTCATGGACAGAAATGGGACTTAAGTCAATTGCAACCAACTTGTTCATTGGCTTCAGTGGGACTTTTCTGCCCAGGCCTGCGTATCTACTGATAAGTAAATTTCGCTTTAGTTGGGCTTGCTTCCAGCCAAGTGTTGGAGGAGTGTAGTCTAGGCTGCACCCCTGTGCCCACACTTGGAAGCAAACTTTCTGCTGTGTCAATACGTGTAGATGAGCTAGTAATGACTGGACCAGGAGTCCTTCTCTTTTCAATATTTTCCCAATGTGATTTCATATCCAATGAATTCAGAGTTATAAAGGTGGAAATGCTCTACTGTTCTTACTTCTGCACCAACATTTCACATTTATTTATTTGTTTCTTAGATTTCTAGCTCTCCCCATTAGCCATACAGCTCCCTGGGTGAGTTACAACGACAACAACATGTACTACTGATTCTCAAAAATACGACATGATTTATAGCATTGCCAATGCCAAATATTAAAAAGAAGGAGTATTCTTACAACAATGGCTTTCATCTGAAGGTTGTACTGACACAAGTCAATTGTCAATACTGATTTGGAGCATATCATTCATTGTGAACAGCCCAGGGAGTTTTGGCTATTCAACAGTTTGGAAAAGTAATGAATAAATAAATCTATTCTAAATGGTACAACCAACTAGCCTAGCAAAAGACTTTCTGAAAAGCCAAGGTTTGTTTATTTGTTTTACTTATGTCTGAAGAAGTACTATGTATAAACCTGGTGGACATTTCTGAACAAAAACTTCACAGAACTAGTGCCAACACTAAATAGACCCTGATCCTACTGGACATCCATTAATTCGTTCCACAGAGGCACTTACAGCAAGACCTTCAATACTGAACGGTATGCAAGAGAAGACAGAAGATGAATGCATCCTGCATTAATAATAACTCAAAGCAGCTGACAGCAACTTGTGTGAAACTCATGCAACAGAAAATGAACATTCCTGTTTTGATTGCAGAAATAAAAATCAACTGTTTCCAGTAGTAACTGGTCTCCGGTAAGGATATAATCAAATCTAGCATTTCTCTCTCTGTTCCTCCCCACTTCAGCACTGCGCTTAAGTTTCAGTCACATGATACAAGTTTCAAGATACATGTGAACATTCAGAATGTTGCTTCTTGTTTCTGTTACAGCAGTTTCTACAGCTGAAGAGACAAGGGGCTTGCAAAAATGGACCTGTAATGTGTCTGTTTGCCAGTGGGAACTGCTAGAGCATCACTAGCAAAGCTTTCACTCTGTGTGCGGTTCTCCTCTGCCTTGCATTAACACTTCTCTGGATTGTAGCCAGGGCTGATGAATTGCACTGCTTAGTGGATGAAAGCTTGCGGCTTTGTTTTCAATATGGTCAAACCAGCACAAGTTGATCTGTTGTGTATGGTGACTGATTTTGTAACTGCTCTGAAGTGTGCCAAAGCTACAGCAATCTGCAATCTGAAAATCCTTTGAAACCAGGGTTCAAGAAAGCCATTTAAAAATAGTCCAATTTGAGTTGGACCCAAGCTAGGAATTAATATTTCCATTTCAATCTTGGAATAATTCCTTGATCATATTTCAAGAAGGGGCCTAAATTATAGAGAAGCAGCAAAAGATTTTTATTAACCAGTTTGAAAAAAAAAAGTATCTTGAAGAGGTTTATTACATGGGTAGTAGCTTAAGATTAGTCTCAGTAGCAAAAATCTTGACAAGAAGGAATTCCTGGTAGTTCAGTATAAATCTCTGCAGGTATTTCTTTCAAACATGGCCTGGAGCAAGCTAGCATGACTGAATTGGCACTCATGGCAAGAGATGTTCTCATGATGCACACATATCATTTCTCTGGAGCACTGCTGAAAGCTTTAATCACTGCACTCAAGAGATGTTTCTGAAACTGCCATAACCTCATACCTTGATTTCTTCAAGGAACGTTGGAAGCTTCTTATTAAGGGTGGAAACAACAATAAAACAAAAAGACAGACATGCTTAGAGATAGGAAATTGTGTTGATGCAGAGACAGAAATCAGACAGAAATCAATCCTGTTTTTCTTACCTTAGGCCTATAATTTGAAAGACAGAATTCCTAGCTCAGGCACTGAGGCAGACAAAGTTAATTGTTCAAATTATGAATCAGACTCTTTGTTTTTCTTTTTAAAGTAAAAATCTGGATTCAGTGATCAGCTGCAGACTTCATGCAAGACTACTCTGAGAATGGAATTGTGTCAAAACCCTGTTTTATATTAGCAACCGGAGCATAATTAAGGGATGGGAAGTTTTGATAATCGTGTCTAAAGTTTGCCAACTTTGCAGCCTAACAGTATTAGTAGCACCTCTAATGTGGTGTTTTGTGTGTGTGTCCATTATATAATTGGAGAGGGAAAATCCCTCTCCTCTAATACCACTTAAATCTCTTGATAAGCATCCACAAACTAGCAAGATCACACATTGCTAGCAGTAGGAGGAGCTGGGGCAATAGCCTCTGCCATGCAAACACACTCCTGGCCACAGCTGGAAACTGGGTATCCAAGTTCAAGGCCAAGTCCAGGGCTTGACCTGAGTCTGAGTCTTTGTGGAGACTGTAACCCTTCAAGGGCAGGATCCCTATTCCCTGGTCTGTGACTCTCCAGGAGCACCACCATCTTGCCTGGATTAAATGTCATTCAGTACATGACTAACGTCAGAGGCCACTGCAGAACTAAAACAGCTTTCTTGGATTTATATGGGAAGAAGAGATCGAGTTGAATGTTATCAGCACCCAGTGTGGTGTAGTGCTTAATGTGCTGGACTGAGATTCAGGATATCCAGGTTCTAGTCCCCACTTGGCCATGAAGGTCACTGGGTAACTTCCGATGAGTCACAGACTCTCAACCTAACCTGCTTCAAAGGGTTGTGTTCAGGATGAGACAGAGAGGAGGAGAAGGTTTAAGGAAGCTACCTTGGGCTCCTTTCAGGGGAAAAATAAGCAGGTCGTAAGTATGTTAAATAACTATGGATGGTATCAAGCCTCCAAAAGTCAGACCAGTATGCCAAGGCTTTTATGTTACATAGCACATGGAATATTATGGAAGCCCAAGAGATGCTAGTGCCTAATGACCCCAGTATCTAACAGCCACTCTAGCTCAGTAATGGCTCTCCCGAGGTCCTCTGGCTACTAGCTAAGCTTTTTGTAATGGGATGTGACAGAGTTACACTTGGGACCTTAAATATGCAAAACATGTGCACTTCTCCATCCAAATCCACTACCTTAGGAATGTCATGGCCTCTTGCAAAATGGGAATTCCCCATACATTTCCCATTGCTTGCCAGCAGTTTGTTGTTGCTAAAAGCCCAGGCCCCTACTTGCTCCCAGCAAGAGAGGAAGCCCGGTTTCAAATTAGCAGGCTCAACAGAATTTCAGGAATAGCAAGAACTAAACACAGCATCTGGTCACTTGCATAGTGCTTTTTCCCGCTTCAGCTCCATTCTACTTAAATGGGTTGTTTGAGAAAATGGGTTGCCTGTGCTTTATTTTGCTGAAGTCCACATGCTATTAAGAATCTGTTTTGAGGATGAATTATGCACCATTTCATGTGAGAGCAAAGCTGAGGAAATAACTATGTTAAAATTATTTACCCTTTCAACATCCACGGAATTTTCTGTGTCTTATCACTTCCTCCAGTTAACACACTTTGCATTTTTGTGTCAGCTAATTTTTCTCTGCATCATTTATCTTCAGATTATTTAGTCTAATTTAGATCATATACATAGACATTGGCTAATGAATAAGCCCAGAAGGGACTTTTCTCCTCCTAATAGATGCACTTCATTCTGCAATTCACTGCAATGTCCCATAAACTTTAATGTGAATCATCTCTGCCTGAAATATTATTCCAGTTAGAATTTAAATTGTGCCAGAGTTCTCTAGAATTTAGGACAGATAAATAAATGACTGGCCCTTGGGTATGCATAGTTTGCTTTTTCTTTGCCATTGAGTAGTTACAACTAGCACCATACAGCTGTGAAATGGCCTGAAGGACTGCTCCATGAGAGGCTAGTCAGAATGTAAGACACCTCTCATTTCTGGGGAAAAAAGCACTGCTTCCAAACACACACACACACACACACACACACACACACACACACACAGACCACCAAACATCTTGAGCTATTCTGTTTTCCACTGTGATGCAATGCATATGAGCTCTCCCAGTGCACAAGGATGCCAGCAATTAGATTAAAATTGGGAGAAAATCTAGACATTTTTCCTGATAGAAATGGATACCTGTAAGCTAATGACAACCTATGGCTTATGTATTGAGTGAGGTCCATCTGTACTTAGCCTTACTGACTTTTAGAAAGGTAGAAGGCACTTCTGTCTAAACAGGCATTTCAGGATCACTTATGTCGCTTCTATGTCTCCTGAAAATAATCGTATTGTTGAATTTTTAAGTCCAGTTGTTTACATAACCCACACTCTTGCTCTGAAGCTTTGTTTGCATGAATCAACCTTTTAAGAAAGTAGCTTGCAGGGTTTTTGCCTCAAAATATTATTTTACAGGTACTTGTTAGGGCAATTAGGAAGAGAAACTGTCAATATACACCTCAAAGAATTATGTAACTACTCTGAACCCTTTTTGTCCTAATGCCATAAAAATATGCCATGTGTCTATGAGACAATAGCAGTAACTTTAGGCTTGTCTTCCATTCAGCAGTCTCCTATAGCTTCTGCTTAGTTTCTAGTTAGCCTGCCAAAAAATACCAATGAGTAATTTAGCACCATCTAGTGCTGCAAGATTGGAAGAAAATCCCATTTTCTATCTTTTGTTATTGGAAGCAGAATGTTATATTTGTGTTGCCTGCTTTGAGTCTAGTGTTTATTTTAAATCTAAGAAAATTAAATTGGATGTTTCTTCTTAAGGTTCAGAGGCATATTGCAGAATTCTTCAGCACTTACAGTCTACAAGAAAAAGATTACCCTGATTTCTAGAAAAGCAAAATGTATATTCTATTCAGTCTGTTAGTTCCCATGTTTCCTTACAAGAAAACTCCTCACTATCCTGACCTCCCTCTCTCAAGCACAGTTTGATATAAAATACTTTATGGTAATTAACATTAATCAAAGAATTCTACTGAGCTAGCTCACTGATCTGGAGAGAAAATCACAATACCTTCCAGCGTTCTGCCTCATTGTGCCTGAGTTTGATGGAGAGTTGAATGTGTATAAGAGGTAACCCATAAATGTAGCACTTTAGCCTGTGCCAGAATAGAGGCAAAAGAGGCATTTACAGAACACAGGGGCTGCATGCACACAGAACCCTGAACCGTGCCATGTGGTTACCATGTGGTGTGGTTTCTGCCTCTTTTCTGGGTTCAGAAAATTGCCTGGTTTCCACCCTCCTCCATCATTCCTCCTAATGGCTGCAGGCATCCCATCAGCTCCCATGGGCAAAATTAAGTCCCAAGGTGCACTGCGCCTCCTACTTTGCCTGCCTCTTTCTCACTGGTCCACACACTCCCCTCCTCAGGCAGCTGCTCCTGTCCCCCCGCCCCCCGCCGGCTGAAGCAACACAGACTCACTCATGTTGCACTAAAATAGCACTTCCTTGTGCTGCCACGCTCCACACCAACACACATGCAGACCCTCCCCCTCCCTCTCTCTCCCTTGCTGCAGGTGTGCCCATGCTCCCCTGTGCACAGGACTTGCACATGCTGGAAGGGGCTGCCTCCCCTCCACAGCCAGGCTCCCAGAGGGCATCAGCACGGACAGGCTATGCCCCCCTCCTGCCACCTCCTGCTGCACGGCCACAGCTAGCCTCACATGCCCCCCCGCCCTACCTCCAGAAGCCCCGCCCAGCACCTCTGCCCACACCCTCATGCCCAAAAGCTGCTTGCCCAGGCGTGCCCTCTCCCATGCCAGGCCATGCTGTAAGCGGCTCCATCGGGCGCTGGCCCTCACTCTCCACCCAGCCTCACAACCTCCCCACAAGAACCGTGCTCCAGCTGCAAAGCGTGTCTTTATTTCCGCCGCCTCACAGAACTTGGGGGTAAGGAAAGGGAGAAAAGCGTGCCAGGCATTGATACATCTAGGTCCCTCTTCTGCCGGTGCACGAGCTCTGTGCCCACATACTGTCCCCACCCTGCACAGCACTTCACCACACACTGGCGCTGGGTGCAGGTGCCTCACTGGCACCATTCATGCACCTGGCACTGCCCGCCCCCCGACCACAAGGGCATATGCCTACAGAGCTCTGTTCAAAGCACGCTTGCAGCAACGTGCAAGGCGCACTCCGGGCTGCTTGAGGCATGGAGGACGCATCTGTGCCGCACTCCCTTCCACCCCCACGTTTCTCTGTGGGTTAGGCAGGAAGCCCTGAGGAACGCTCCAGGTGGCTACTGCCAGGAAGAAGGCTGCCATCCAGGCCAGGATGGAGCCTCTGCCAGGGGAACTTCCACAGGCAGCTCGCCCAGATCCAATGGAAATCATGCAACGGATCTCCTGCGCCCCAATACAGGTGACAGCGGGCCTTGTTGACAGTCCCAAGGAGTGTCAGGGACAAGACGGGAGCAGAGGAGAAGGTGGGAGGTAGAGCAGGGGACATGGGCTGTTCAAAGCAATTGCCCTACGCACAACCCTTGTGCTGCCCTAGCAGAGGGGCAACTTTGCAGAGAGGGGAGCAATGCTTCTGCCAGAAAAGCAGCAGTAGGGCAGCTCATGGGTGGTGTTTGCATGAGCTGCAGCAACCAGACAGAAGCGCCAAACACGACTGTCTCCAAGATCACTGCTGGAGAGGTAGCAACACTGGTGTCACATTCAGCCACCCCTGAGTCCCCACCTCCCAGCGGCTAGCAAGGATCTTCCTCACACCCCTCTTCCCTGATGCCAAATTCAGCACACAACAACCCAACTGTGGGGACAAGACACCTTTACTAAAAGAACAATAGACGAAATTGGGGTGGAGGGTCTTAAAACACTACAACACACACTACACAAGGGTAGGGAAAGGAACAGGGACATTGGAGAGCACCAGTTTCACTAGATCCACACCACAGCTCCCCCCAAGACGCCCCCAGGCCACTTGAAAATAACAAAGCTAGTTAATACAGCATGCAATACCCACGAAGCCTTGCTTCCAGTAGAGCAGAACAGTTTTTTCTTCCGGCAACAACAGGGAACCTCTCCAAAAAGAGGAACTCCAATCTCCCTTAGCTCTCTGCTTTTATCCTGTTAGATCAAACAGATGACTCATGGGGTGGCATCTCCCGACAGCATCCAGATGAAAATCATATACCCTTCAGGCCTGCAATCTCTGGCCTTGTGGGGATGTGGGCTGGATAGCTCTGCCCTTGGAAGTACTTTAGGGCATTTTGCTTCTGGTTTGGGCCTCCAGCTGGAGCCCTGGAGCAGCCCAAATCCTGACACCATAGTTTAGTGCTATGTGTGAACACAGCCAATTACCCAGTTGGCACATGAAGGCAAACTGTTCGCTAGTTAACTCAGGATTTATCATGCAGAACTGTGAGTGTGTGGATGCATTACCTCCTGCATGCTCCTCACTTCCACTTTTTATCAACAACCTACAATTGGGGAGGTCATAGGTTGAGAGTATGACATGTGAACTTGGGTTTCTGAGGACTAAACAACCCAGCAATTAACCCACTAAGCAGCCCAGGGGTCTGTGACTACACATCATGCTCAGAAATCTACAAAGCAGCCAGTTGTTAGTTGCTGATTAAAAGTGGAAGTGGTTACCACACTGCAGTATCATCTTTGTCCTCCACCACTTGTGCTCAACAAATCATGGGTAATTAATTCATGAGTCAATAATGCACAGTTTGCCATTATGTGTGAACCAGCTCAATGTCCTCTGAACAGTTGACATACACAGTTTAGCAGCAACAACAGTATTAATTTCTACAGCAAGTGCAAAGTTGTACACCTAGTAAAGGATAAAGCATAACAGTGTGATCTAGCATTCATTGTTCTCTTACATGTGGGCAGTGGAGCAGCTGAGTCTGGACTTTGGAGGCAGAGTTATGATCCCATTGCCCAGGTGACCCTCCCAGATGATCACCCAGAAAGCAGTGCAATTTATATACATCTGTGTGTACATGTCCTGCCCACACCAGTGGAAGTGACATAATGCCATGAAAGGGCCATTTGTAGTTCAGCACTCACAGATGGCAGAATCTGCAGTGGGAGTCATTCTATGCCCCCATCTTTTCATTATTGCTGAAGCAAATGCAAGACAGCTATGGTGCATTAACACCATAATGCTATGATGACAAGCTCCTACTTCTGATATGGATTCACAGTGCCCCCTGGAGCATCTGGGCAGTTGACATTCTCCTTGATATCCTGAAAAAATTATTTAGCCTTATCTCAGTTTGCCTTCCAAAATGTGAACAGCCCCTTTTCTGGAATAGGCTGACTGCATCTAACCACATTGAACTTTTAGAGGTGCAAGTTAGAGACATTAAGAAAATGTGACCACCTAATAGGTAATTTTCTGATTTTCTGGACTAAAACCAGAAATAGAGGCTATTACAGGGTTGGACTAACCAACCAGACAGTCTCTGCCAAGAGGCTGGCTTTTACTGAGCATAGATCTCCATTAAAAATTCCTTTCATCTGTCTGTAGAGCTTTTCTTATATAACCTAACTTAAAAGTCAAATGTACTCTCTCTTAGACCATTCACTCTGCAATCAACTAAGCACAGGGTCCAAGATTCAAGACTGTGTTCAAGCAAGTAATGTGCCTGGGTAAATAATTTTATTTAGAATTTTGTGTACGTGTGTGCTTGTTGCCTTTCCTGTTCTTGTGTTCTCATTTTTCTAAATATATGTTTTTCCAAATGTGGACAGTTGATTTTGTTGTTTTAAAAGGGCATTCGCTCTAAACTTTTCCCCATGTAAAAGACTGTATGGTTACAAAATTACCACAGATGTTTTAAGTTTTTTTTTAAAATGTAAATGTTTCTGGGCTTTAGGAAGGAAAGTCTTTTCTCCTTTTCTTTAATCCTAGGCCTGTTCTGGCTCAGATCATGAGCTTCTCATTGCAAAATTTAGGCTTAAATTGGAGAAAGTAGGGAAAAGCACTAGGCCACTCAGGTATGACCTAAATCATATCCCTGATGAATATACAGTAGAGGTGACAAATAGATTTAAGGAATTAGATCTGATAGACAGAGTGCCTGAAGAACTATGGACGGAGGTTCGCGACATTGTACAAGAGGTAGCAACTAAAGCCATTCCAAAGAAAAAGAAATGCAAGAAAGCAAAATGGCTGTCTGAGGAAGCTTTACAAATAGCTGAGGAAAGAAGGGAAGCATAAGGCAAGGGAGAAAGAGAAAGATACACCCAACTGAATGCAGAATTCCAGAGAATAGCTAGAAGAGATAAGAATGGCTTCTTCAATGAACAGTGCAAAGAAATAGAAGAAAACAATAGAATAGGGAGGACCAGAGATCTTCAAGAAAATTGGAGATATGAAGGGAATGTTTCATGCAAAGATGGGCATGATAAAGGACCAAAATGGCAGGGATCTCACAGAGGCAGAAGAGATTAAGAAGAGGTGGCAAGATTACACAGAAGAACTATACAAGAAAGAGCTTAACGTCCCTGATAACCACGATAGGGTGGTCACTGACCTCAAGCCAGACATCCTGGAATGTGAAGTCAAATGGGCCTTAGGAAGTCTGAGCAACAACAAAGCTAGTGCAGGCAACAGTATTCCAGCTGAGCTATTCAAAATCTTAAAAGACGATGCAGTAAAAGTGCTACACTCAATATGCCAGCAAATTTGGAAAACTCAACAGTGGCCACAGGATTGGAAAAGGTCAGTTTACATTCCGATCCCAAAGAAGGGCAATGCCAAAGAATATTCAAACTACTGCACCATTGCACTCATTTCACATGCTAGCAAATTTATGCTCAAAATCCTACAAGCTAGGCTCCAGCAGTATGTGGACCGAGAACTACCAGAAGTACAGGCAGGATTTCGAAGAGGGAGAGGAACTAGAGATCAAATTGCCAACATGCGCTGGATCATACGCTAGGGAGTTCCAGAAAAACATCTACTTCTACATCATTGACTATGCTAAAGCCTTTGATTGTGCGGATCACAACAAATTGTGGCAAATTCTTAAAGAGATGGAAATACCAGACCATCTTATTTGTCTCTTGAGAAACCTATGCGCAGGTCAAGAAGCAACAGTGAGAACTGGACATGGTACCACTGATTGGTTCAAAATTGAGAAAGGAGTTTGGCAAGGCTGTATACTATCGCCCTGCCTATTTAACTTATATGCAGAGCACATCATGAGAAAGGTGGAACTAGATGAATCACCAGTTGGAATTAAGATTGCTGGGAGAAATATCAACAACCTCAGATATGCAGATGATACCACTCTCATGGCAGAAAGTGAAGAGGAACTAAAGAGCCTCTTGATGTGGGTGAAGGAAGAGAGTGCAAAAGTTGGCTTGAAACTCAACATTAAGAAAACTAAGATCATGGCATCCGGTCCTCTCACTTCTTGGCAAATAGATGGGGAAGAAATGGAGGTAGTTACGGATTTTATTTTCCTGGGCTCCAAGATCACCACAGATGGGGACTGCAGCCAAGAATTAAAAGACGCTTGCTCCTGGGGAGGAAAGCTATGGCAAATCTAGACAGCATGCTAAAAAGCAGAGACATCACCCTGCCAGCAAAAGTGGGTATAGTCAAGGCTATGGTTTTCCCAGTTGCAATGTATGCCTATGAATGCTGGAACATTAGGAAGACTGAGCGCTGAAGGATTGAGGCCTTTGAATTGTGGTGCTGGAGGAGACTCCTGCGAGTCCCCTGGACCCCAAGGCAATCAAACTGGTCAGCCCTAGAGGAGATCAACCCTGACTGCTCTTTAGAAGGCCAGATCCTGAAGATGAAACTCAAATACTTTGCCCACCTAATGAGAAGGAAGGATTCACTGGAGAGCCTAATGGTGGGAACAAGTGAAGGCAAAAGAAGAAGGGGACGGCAGAGAATGAGGTGGCTAGATGGAGTCACTGAAGCAGTTGGTGTGAGCTTAAATGGACTCCAGGAGATGGTGGAGGACAGGAAGGCCTGGAGGAACGTTGCCCATGGGGTCGCGATGGGTAGGACACGAGTTTGCGACTAACAGCAACAACAACAGTAATTTGCATCAATGTTTGCTCAGCATCTGGAAGTTATCTTTATACCTCATCAGACATACTGAAACTATAGGTAAGACTCTGCTTTACCCGCTAAAACTGATGAAGTTAACCATTTTTCCAGGGTACATTTTTAAAGCAGTTTAAAAAGTGACCTGAATATGTGCTTCTGCTCAGTATTATCATCCATATCTGTAAAGAGTTCGATCTGTCAAGCACCTTTATTTATGTGGCCATACCCTGACATTTTCAGAAGTACCCCCCATGTTCGGGGGGGGGGGAACCCTTCAGAGGAGTAGCCAGCCAAAAAGAGGGGGCAGGGATGGCTATGCAACCTCTGTGGGAATGGGGTGCTGTCTGGCTGTCGCATAGCAAATGCAAAAACCCCTAGAAGAGTCAACAGTATGGAGAATCTGGAAAACTAAACAGGGAGCACTCCAAGGTGTACATTTTGATCTAGTTCCCACTTGTTATTGGTGTCATCATCCTCTGTACTAAGGTCAGGCTCCATGAACTGAAACTTGCATCATTCATACTTAAGAAGGGGATATTAGCAGGCTCGGGTTATCCCAAAGGTTTGGAGAAGTAGAAGAAAAAACTTCAGAGGGAAAGTCCCCAAAGGGAAGGGGAACGAAAAAACTGAATAGATGGGGCAATGGAATAGAATACTCTGAACATGATCATGCTGCAGAGCAATATTTTCTTATTTAGTTTATAAAGCACAATTCTGCACGCTATCAGTTTTACAAAAGACAAGAACCCTGTTCATAACTTAACTTCCATGCATATTCTCAATACATGGAGGGGAGGATGGGATTATACTAGTGCTGGTGTCACGTACTTCATTGGCTCTGTCCCCCACCATACACACACACACACAGGCCCGCACATTCACCAGTCGCTTGCATGTAAGGAAGTGCTGTCCTCAGGCTGGACATCAGGAAAAGCTTCCTCATCATCAGTGCAATATGACAGTGGGACCAGCCGCCTAGAGAGGTGCTGTGCTCTCCCACACCAGAGGCATTCAAATAGAAACTGGACAGCCATCTGGGTGGAATGGTGTAAATTTGTGTTCTACAACAGCAGGAGGTTGGACCCAATGGTCTTCATGGCTCTTCCAACTCTACTATTCTAGGATTTTATGTTTCTATGCACTCTTTACAGACATCCTAGCAAATGCACAAATGGCAGGAGAGGGGGTGAGAGTTTGAAACAGCAGTGAGGAACTAGTGGCCATCCAAATGTGAGAACATAAGAAAAGCCATGCTAGATCAGATCTGTGGTCCAGAAGTCTATTCAAACAGTGGCAAAACAGCTGCCCACAGGAAGCCTCAAGCAGAATACAGACACACCAGCTCCCTCCTTCCCAGGCTCCCCGGTTATATAGCCATACTGCCTCAGACACCAGAGGCAGCATATAGCCACCAGAACTAGAAGCCATTGATAGCCTTCTCCTCCATGAATTTGTCTATTCTCCTTTTCAATTAGTGGCCCTCACTCCCTCCTATGACAGCGAATTCCATAGTTGGCTATCTGCCATGTTTTAGCCAACAAGTCCCTTTGGCCCTCATCATTGGTTATGCTGGCTAGGACTGATTGTACTGTAGGCCAGAACAGTTGGAAAGCCGTAAGTTATCCAGCACTGTTCTACATGTGCCTATGCACTGGGGTTAAGGTCTGAATGGGATTAATTCCCACTAAACCACAGTGGTTAGTGTAGTGACTTGTAGCATTTGAAGCAAAGAAATCAAGGTTTACATAACTTCTCATCCAGGAAGCATGCAGGATACATTTAGGACAGGCACCCTTAGCAACCTCACAAAGACATTGCAGGGATAAAAGGTGAAGGGAACCATACATGCTGCCCTGAATTCCATGGAGAGAGAGTGATCTTCTAAAATATGTAATTTCTGGCATTATTACATCCAGCTACAACTGGCATAGGGAGATTTTACCAAACTTTAAGTGTAAATGTGCTTTCAGCCAAGAGTGATTTGTGTCTAAACATCTGATAGCCATGTATCCAAAAGAAAAAATAAATCTCATATATTTGCAAAGCTATGTAACTAAATGCAAAGGTTAGTATAATGCATTGTGTGAGGTGTTAGAACTGACCTTGAAACTATGAAACTAGGTGGAAAATAATACTGACATCTGGATAAAACTGTTGGCAAGAGGTTTGATGGGCATTTCCAGAATTCCATTCCTGCCTCATTTCCTTTCAAACAGCCCCAGAAGCCAAATTTAGGCATGCAGATAAAGCTTGTGATCTTTATGATCCTGAGACATGATTAAACTGAATAATTTCATAGCACTAATAAGCCAGTATTCTAGCTGCAGATAACATGAGTGTTGTGAAGGTAGGAGAATGAGCAAGACAAATTTTTTCAGAACAATCACAACAAAAGAGGGGGCTGTCCAGAGCCATAAGGTGGGTTCACTTGGCATAAGAAGCCGGGGTCAAATCTTACTATTGTGGGTCTGTTGTATCTTTTGGACCCAGTTCTGAAGTTCCTCTGTGGAAGAATTAGTTTTCTAAAACCCCTGAGAGAATCAATCAGGAGCCTATTCCAAGGTTTCCACACTTTACCATAGCTTCCCCAGTTGTTGGAATCTGGGGTTATTTTTTCCCACTGAAACAGAAGTGGTAAGAAGTGGAGACGTGGTTGCTTCTGACCTTTGATTTCTACTGCCTTCAGCTTCCGAGCAATAGATGCATTGTTGCTTGTTTTAGAACCGTCAGACAAGCAACATGTCTGTCTCTCTGTTTACTTTTGGAAACAAGAACTTTGTTCAAGTCATGAGATAAGTCTTGTAAGGCCACATTTCCACAGGAGTATTTCTATGATTTCCTGTTGGCAGGCCAACACAAAAACAAAGGCAACAACTCATTTGGACTACTGAAAAGCAAGTGCCAAATTGAACAACCTATTATCTGCACCAGAATTGCTTAGGAACGGATTTCCCAGGGCAAATCCCTACTCAAGGATCTGTCCATTCACCCAAGCACAGCAGAGTTGCCTGACAACCAGCCAAAATGTTCTGCTAAGCTGGAGACTTGCTGCAGTGCATCATCCACAAACTTCTTACATAGTCAGCGGTTGCCTTTCTGCTTTGTTTGAATGTGAGTTTAGTCTCAACCAAGCCAGAGCCTTTACTCTTCAACCCAGTTTCCTTAATATAGTATTATGCTTGCCGCATGTTGTCACTTCACTATAGTGATGATGAGTCTTCATGACACTGGTCTCATCTGCACAGCCTTATGTATGCTTGCTACCCTAGGCATTTTTATTGGCTTTGTAATGTCTAATTCATTGACATGCCACAGTCTTCAGACTAATTCGATCACAGGATTTTTTTTTTTTTTTTTTTTGCAGCGTTGCCCCAACATTCTCTCAGTTTGTGTGCTAAACGTGCAGTACGGTTGCCGGGCCAGGAGGAGTGACTTCAATAGGCTGGTGGGAAAAAGGAAGCGGCTTACTGGGGTTCAGGATACTTCCACTGTTTTCATGCTTCCTTTGCCCACCCACCATGGCATCTCTCTGACTTGCAAACGTAATGCTGTTGGATTGCCTGAATTCACATATGTGATGGCGAGCAAAGTACCCAGACTGGGCCTCAGCATGCAGCCTGTACGGCAACAGGAGTGAAGGCAAGAGACCTGGTTGCCAGAGAAGGGTTGTCAAGGCCTGCAGCAGGTGTGCTGGTGCAGCTGTGCCATGCCCCCCTGCAGAGCAGTGTGCCGGGGGGCGGATTTCCCTTTGGCCTGGTTGTTGAGTGAGGCTTCCTTTTGCCACTGGGACTTCAGCCTAGCTCTGTGCCAGGACTGGGCAGTTGCCTGGTGCTTCCATAGTCTTTGCTCACCTCTGTCTTCTCTTTCTCTCTCTTGTTGCTCTTGCAGCAGATGTGAGAGCTAGGAAAGTCTACCTCCCACCACAAGGTAGGAAAAACCACTGGAGACTTCTGGGGGAGAGGGCACCAAATTCAGGAAGTTTTAGTAGATGCTGTTTTCCCAGTCCAAAATGTGGGGCTTTCCCATCGCTAGCTGACCTCCTGTGCTTGGGAGAACCACTTGTGTCAAAGGTGATATACAGCTTATTGAATCTAACAACGAACTATGAATGCAGACTATAAGCAAGCAAAAGAAAGCTTACATTCTTCTTACCTGTGGTCATACTGGCCAGGGATTCTCTATTGGCCTTCCAAGTTGCCTGAATGAACAATGTGTGAGTTACTTCCCACAAGGCTCATAATGAAAGACAATGTCTCACCATGAATTTTAGGAAGTTCCTTTTCCCCACTATTACAGAATCTGCCACTGTGTACACAGACTCTAACCACCACCACCCTTCCTAGGAATGAAGCTTGTTTCAGTAAGGCAAACAATTTCTCTCTTACTTACTTACTTACTTATTTATTAAAACATTTCTATGCCGCCCCTTGCCGAAGCCTTGGGGCGGCTCACAGCACAAAATAAAATACAATAAAATACAAAAATAACAATATAAAATAAATAACAATATAAAAGACAATATATATAACATATATATATATATATATTGTTATATATATTGTTATATAACAATATATAAAAGCTAAGGGCTCTTAAGCAGCCCTTAGCTACAGAATGGCTGGAGAAGGTTTCCGGGCTTGGCTCCCCAGATTCCAGTCTGCTTGCAGCAGCTCTGAGTTCAAGTTCCTGGTGTTTGTGGTGCGCCTGCCAAGATTCAAGCCTCATCCACTGTGCAAGCAACTTCCCTCTTCTGTGCCAGTGGGACAGCTGCATCTAGAAGAAGGCTGGCTGTGCAGGACAACCAATGTGCAAGCAGTGTCCCTTTTCCACACTCACTGCAGCAGCCTGACATAGAAGAAAGTTGTCACTTGCACAACTTTCATTCCATGAGTGTTTGCGGACTTCCTCTTGGCTTGGCTTGATTTGCAAGATTGGGTTGAGCATGAGAACAAGTCTGGGAAGTCTAAAGGGATGGATTCTGCTAGTGTTCATCCCAGCCCTGACAAACTGAAGTCTGTAAGACCTTGGCTTCAAGAAAGTGTTCCGGCTTCTGGACACTGGCAGAGTTCACTAAGCTACTCATACAACTGTAATAACCTCCTCCCCATTCTTCCAGTACAGCTCATACAATATACCGGCTGCTGCCGCTGCTGTGCCACCGCAGAAGAGATCTGCACCCAGCTCCCCCCCCCACTGTTCCTGCACTCCCCAGCACCCGCACTTTTGCTCCCCCCACCCTCTGACGGCACTGGTGAGAGTGGGCCTCGAGGGTGGCGGGGCATCTGTGGGGGGAGGGGTGTGGCAGCATCAGAGCCTTTAATTCGGTGGCCAAAGGGCAATGGCCAAAGGGCGCCACCATTTGGAGCATGTTAGGGCCATTCAGGGCTGGGTTCGGCCAGGGACTTTGCTGGGTTGCACTGGGGGGGGGGGCTGAGTTGGTTATTTATGCTATTTATTGTAAGTTGTTTTGCAGAGCCAGTGGCATTTTTGCAGTAGGGCTCTGTTTTTATTGGTTTATTGTCATATTGCACAGCATCCTAGTTTGGGCAGTTAATTGCCATCATATTTTATTATATCTGGTTTTAATTGTTCTGAGAGTTCCTGGGGAGCAGATGAGCACCCCCATTGGGGTAGTTATGGGCATGGGAAGATATGGCACTGGGGGTTTAATGCGTCATTACAGAAGAAGGGAGGGAGATGCCTTGCATATGCCCCCTATTCTGGTTTTTCCACCAGCTGGAAGGTTTCACGCAGCAATGTCAGCCGGCCCTTGGGCTTGGTGCTGCTGCTATTGAACGCCAGGTCAGTTCAGAACAAAACATCTCTCAAGGCCAACCTGGCATGCATTACGGGCACCTGGGTGAGACAAGTGAGGGGCATGTTGCTCACTCAGCTGTGGCCGCCTGGGTATCTGGTTTAGCACCAGCCCCACCTTGAGGGAAGGAGAGGGGGTGTGGCCCTAAATTACCGAGATTCAATCTCCCTTGTGGGACTTCCTGTCCCTTCGAGGCCAGGTCTGGAGTGTTTTTACTTGGCACTGGGCGATCGAGACAGATTAGGGATTCTGTCAGTGTACTGTGCACCCTTCTGCCCAACAGATTCCTTGCCTGAGCTGACGGAGATTGTTTTGGACCTGGTGTTGAGGAACCTCAGGATGCTGGTCCTGGGGGACTTCAATCTCCATGCCGAGGCTGCTCTGACTGGGGTGGCTCAGGACTTCATGGCCGCCATGACAACCATGGGGCTGTCTCAACATATCTTTGGCCCAATGCATGGAAAAGGTCACACTCTAGACCAGGTTTTCTCAACAGGGCAGGAAGATGGTGATCTGGAAGGGAGGGATCTGACTCTAACCCCTTTGTCATGATCAGATCACCTCCTTGTGAGGTTTAAACTCGGGGTGAGTTTCTCCCTCCACAAGGGTGCAGACCCTATTAAGAAGGTCCGCCCCCTGAGTCTTATGGATCCAGATGGATTCCTGTGGACTCTGGGGGACTTTCCGGTTGATACAGCTGGTGCCCCTGTCGATGCCCTGGTTGATTTGTGGATTGGGGAAATGACCAGGGCAATCTAACATGGTTGCTCCTAAGCGTCCTCTCCCACCATGCAGAACCCACACAGTACTATGGTACACACCTGAGTTGTGGGCAATGAAGCAGGCTGGGAGACGTCTAGAGCATAGGTGGAAGAAATCCCATGAGGAATTCGACTGAGCACACTTCAGAGTTCATTATCAAACCTATGCTGAGGCTCCCACTGTATCCTCACAGTGCTGCCCAGCTGAGCTTTTCCAAGTGGTACAGGGCCTGTTACAGTCTGAGCTCAAAAAGGATTTGATTGTACCATCCCCAGCTTGCTGTGACAACTTTGCCCACCACTTAAAGGATAAAATTGCTCAGATTTGCCATGAGCTGGACTCCACAGCTAATGAGGCTTTAGATTGGGAGGCATCCAGAGCACTATCTGGTCCATCCTTGTTGGATGAATTTCAATTGTTGCAGCCTGAGGATGTGAACAAGGTGCTTGGACTAGTCCAACCCACCACCTGTTTACTCGACACTTGCCCCTCGTGGCTGCTCATCAGACTCAAGGATGGGATATCCACGTGGGTCCGGAAGGTTATCAACGCCTCTCTGAGGAAGGGGAGGGTCCCTGTCCCTTTGAAAAAGGCAGTGATCGGGCATGTCCTGAAGAGACTGTCTGGACCCAGAGATAGCTTCCAATTGTAGACCGGTGGCTAATATCCTGTTCCTGGGCAAGGTGCTCAAGCAGATGGTGGCCGGACAACTCCAGGTACCCTTGGAGGAAAGAATCATCTTGATCCATTTCAATCTGGCTTCAGGCCTGGTTATGGAATGCAAACTGCCTTGGTCACCCTGTATAATGACCTGTGCAGGGAGAGGGACAGGGGGAGTGAGTCATGGTATCCTCCTGGATTCGTTGGCCGAGTTAGGAGTTGGAGGCACTGCTCTGCAGTGGTTCCACTCCTGTCTGGCCAATTTCAGAAGGTGATGCTGACGGTTTATGGCTCTGCACCATGGCAACTTTGCCATGGAGTTCTGCAGGGTTCCATTTTATCCCCCATGTGTTTTAACATCTACATGAAACCACTGGGAGAGGTCATCAAGAGGTTTGGGCTGCAGAGTCATCAGTATGCTGATGACACCCAGCTCTACCTCTCTTGTACATCTAGTACAGGTGAGACAGTGACTCTCCTTAACTGGTGCCTGGCCAGGGGTAATGGGTTGGATGAGGGCCAATAAAGTGAGTCTTAATCCAGATAAGATGGAGGTCCTGTAGGTAGGCGGTTCAGCCCTCCAGGTGAGTGACATCTGCCCTGTTCTGGATGGGGCTGCACTCCCCAAAAGGATAGTGTGCATAGTTTGGGAGTGCTCCTTGATCCGGAGCTGTTCCTGGAATTTCAGGTGGCAGCGGTAGTGAAGAGTGCTTTTTTACAGCTTCGGCTGGTCTACCAACTGTGCCCTTACCTGGATGAGCACTGCCTTGCAACAGTGACCCATGCTATGGTAACTTCCTGACTGGGCAATTGTAACACACTCTGCCCTTGGGGGGCTGCCCTTGAAGACAGTCTGGATACTTCAGTTAGTTCAGAATAGAGCTGCCAGGATTTTAATGGAGACCGGCACATATTCCCATATAATGCCGGTCCTCTATCGCTTATACTGGGTGACAACTGAAGTCTGGGCCCAATGTAAAGTGCTGGTGATGACCCATAAAGCCCTAAACAGGTTGGTCCTGGATACCTGAAGGAGCACCTTCTTCCCTATGTGCCCTCTCACCCCTTGAGATCTGAGGCAGAGGTTCTTCTTCAGGAGTCCTCCTTGAAAGAGATTAGGAGGGTGGCTACCCAGAGGAGGGCCTTCTGTGCGGTGGCGACCCGACTGTGGAACATGCTTCCCAGAGAGGTTCGCCTGGCACCAACACTTTTTTCTTTTTGATGTCAGGTGAAAACCTTTTTATTTTCCCACTATTTTAATTGCTAATCATCTTCATCTGTGGTTTTATATTTATTGGATGCTGTGCTACTTTTACATTTTCATCTTATTTTACTGTTGTTATCGTGAACCGTCCTGAGACATTGATGATGGGACACTATACAAAAGTTTTAAATAAATAAAATAAATAATAAAATGTTCACACAGTGGGGTCAAGGTATTTCAGATCTCCAACCAACATGGTGTCCCAACTCACTCAGTACTCCATTGCCTTCTATGCCTGCTGAATTTTGGTGCAAGGTCGTCTGAAACAACTAGGGCCTTATGCACTTACTTTGGAGTAAAACAAAGGGAGGGAGGAGTTAAACCTCAGCTACATCTTAAATAACCAAGGTAACATATACTTTCACCCACAGTGGAAGTAACACAAAAAAGTATTTGGGGGAGTGAGTAGGGTACATAACTGACAAAGAGCATTTTGGGATGAAGCGTAGCTTTGAACCACAGTTAAGACTTACGGGAGGGAGATCATTTTAATGCACTCATCCTAGTTCATCTGAAGTAAACCTCATTGATTTTATTGGCGTTCCAATAGAAGTCCATAAGGATATTGGCGTTTCAGTTCATATGGTTAAGATCACAGCAATGTTGCAATTTCCAATTTCAGTTCTAATTTGCAAGTGAAAAGTGTTTTTCGTTCAAGTGATCATCACAGGGCTTCAGCTGTGGGAGATGGGAAGGTAGACTGGGGTGACTTACCTGTCAGCGTGGTACTTGTAGCTTTTTGCACTGTGCCTGGGGCTGCACTGCTATGTACATACATCACCACAAGATGAGGACAATTACCTTGATCATGAGGAAAAATGAATGCTGAACTCTGCAGGCGGACAGCATCCAGTCTTTACTTAGGGAGTCAATATTTACATCTGTCTTGCTGCATTATCATCAGTGCTAAATCCACAATGTGTTGCTCAGTTCCCTTTCTCCACTGGCTTATTTCTCCAGGCAATTTTAGGTTAGATCTGGAGTTACATATCCTCACCATCACACCCTGCCCAGCTAAATTTGTGCTGTGACAGATATCAGTGAGACGAGTAGCAGGGAATGGGGATGCACAACCTGGACGGCAAAGAGCCACATGGGAATCAGCTGCCTTGTGTACCTCCTACTTTAACACAGGCTGCCTAAAGGATCTTCTTCACTCCTGTATACTTGCCTAGCCCCTAAGATCATCTTCAGAGCCCAATCTCTAGGTGCCCTTGCCAAATGCAGAGAGGCAGGGGGCTACTAAGGAGAGGACCTTCTCAGTGGTGGCACCCCTGAAGCAGAATGCCCTCCCCAGAGAGACTTATCTGGCAGACCTTTTGGCACCAGACAATGGCTTTTTTATTTTCCTTGGCTTTTTAGTCCTTCAGTTTTATTTCAAAATGTGTTATTCTGTTTTTAGATCTTTACATTGTTGTACTCACTTACTCATATTTAAATTTTGGCTTTATTTTGTTTTAAACGTGAATAGGTTTTATATTATATCATGTTGCACTCCATGGTTTTAACTTTTGTGAACTCAGTAAGTTTTGGCTATTAGACATTATAAAAATATAGTGAACAATTAAAATAAATAATCTGAGGAAGGATTCCTTGTGAAGAAGGAAATCCACCTATAGGAAACTCCTTAGGGTTTTTTTCTCCCCTTTATTTCCTTCTAAAGATGTTTAATACTTCTGCAAATCTTGGGATTTCCCTGAGCCTGCTATTTCCATCTTGTTTGTGGATAGTAATGCATAAGAGTCAGAGCTCTGAGAATGGCTTAATTATATTGGTTCTCTATTCGATCCCGTGCTCAGGATCTTCCTTCCATGAATGGAAGGTGGCTCTCTATCTACTATGTGTGGATTCTGCCCTGCACCACAGCTCCACCCATTCAGCAGATCCTCTGACCCTACCTTGCATTTTGTGGGGCATGTGAAGCCCATCCAGTTCTACCAGTCTGATGGCATGTGCCTAAGCATGGATGTATCCCAGGATGTCTAGCCATCAGGGGACATAGCCCTTCCATCTTGGGCAGACATCCAAACATCATCCCAATATGTTGAGAAGGGAATGGGTGACTGGTCCCAATCTCATGACTCGTGCACCCATTTGCCTCACTCCCTGGTAACCTCAGAGATAGTACAAACAGCTGTAGGCTGAGGGAACTGTCAAAACATACAAATAGGAGATCATGCTCATAACAGTGAACTACCTGCTGTGACCATAACATGGGCTAGCATTTTTAACATTGTACTGCCTTGTGTTCTTGAGTTTCACAAAAACAACATTCAAGGCTCCTTTAACATCCCAGGAAGCTGTTCAAGTGGGCCTCCAACATTCCTGTCAGAAGTCTTCCTGCCCATTTGGATTCAGGCTTTTTTGGTGAAGGAAGGGGGTTTGAAGACCCAGCCTAATGCAGTCAGAGAGCCTCTATGTTAATTTCAGTTGACTCAGGTCTTTAAATGAATTGCTGTCATGCTTTCTCCCAGAAGGTAGCTGCAGTTTACTGGCACTGATACAGTTCTTGTGCAGTAGTTCACATTTTGCCTCATGCATTTTGCTTTGAGTAATTCACAGAAGTTCTGAACAGAGAACAAACAGTAATGGAGAATCATACTGTTGCATTGTGAATCAGGCATGAAAATTATGGCATAAAATCTATAATGAATGAGCCTGTGGGAGGACGCATTTGTTAACCAAATGTGAGCAATTCTTGTTTTAAAGTAATACTTTTAACAAATTGAACAGAGCTGGGAGAGTCTTTTATTGCTTGGAATGGGCACAAGCATTAATACCTTTAGGACTTCAAATCATAACTGCTCTTTGCTTCAGAATGAATAGGTTTGCTTTTTAAATCTTTGTTTCAGGATGAAAGCAAAAGAGAGTTTGTTCAACAACCACCCATTTGTAGTAATGCCTTTCTTCAGAATCTATCTGCAATCCATTAACTCGCAAGTTGCTTATATGATACCTTCGGACATGACAACTGTCAAGAGGCTTGATTAGCTTAAGGTTTCTTTTTGTGTTACCAGCTCAACACCCCAAGGATTATGACTGAAGCAGAAATAAACCAGAAGTGCATGTGGATGCATTGACAGAAGACTTTTCTGCATAAGGACCAAAGAAACCTCCGTAACTTTTAAGAGGAGCTTTTAAAATGTATCCAGTTTTATCATAATCTCAAGAGAAGTTATCATTACATTAAAATCCCACTGAAATCCATATAATCCTGTTTCCCAGTTGTGCCACTGCAGTTTAGTCACTTATGCCTAGCCAGCCAGGAATATGGCTCTGGCCTGCACTGCATACCACAACTTCAGCTGTCTTCTAATCTCTGTTATAATATAAAAGGCTCTGTCCCCATTTAATCCAGCATTTTTCTTTGTACAGTTTAACACTGGTACAATTTAGTGTTTAGCTCCTGTGGAAAGCTGCCCTGGTTTGGGAGGTTAAATGCTTGACAGCTGGCATCCATTACCTATGCAACCGACAATGGATGCCTAGTGCTCTCCACACATGATGTATGTGCATCTTAAGCTATGTTCCTGCTGAAGAAAATATCACCAAACAATCATGAAAGTATTCTTTAAGCACTTTTATGAAACCAAAAGTGGCATGCAAAGTACAGAAGACAGAATCTGCTTCCCTTTTTACTGCCAAATCCTCTGTAGTTTCTTTAGGGAATTAAAAAGGCATATAGAGAATTCAGCATTTTTTAACATTCTCACTTGAGAACTCATTAGTCTCCTCCTTAATAATAGTGAAGAATACAATATGAAGAATTGTTTTCCTAACCTCAGTTTCATCACATTCCAATATCCTATATCACTGTAATGTATCCAAAGCTGGATGTTTTGCAGTACATTACACAGACAATGCTTTGTAGTACCATCTATGGGAAGTAGGAGCAAGCCACTGAGAAAAATACTTCTGTTTTGTATGGTAAAATATCTGCTTGAGATGTAATCTGAGGACAGATTCATAGAAAGTATTTCATCATCTATGCCTAATGTTGCAGCAACATTAAGTCATAGTGATTACTTTGAAGTAAGCAATCAAGTGGAGATAGTTGGAAACGTCAAAGCATAGTGCAATGTTATCACAAGATGGTTCTGGGTATTTCTGGGTGCCTTTGCATAATACAGTGGGAAAGCAAAGCTGAAGTACTGTGTAATGAAATTCAGCAACTTTATGAAATTCAGCAACTTTATAAAATTTATAAGAAACTACAGATTACATGTCAGCTAAGTATTTCTATAATATAGTTATGCTGACTCATTACAAATAAATGAAATTAAATCTGGACTTTCAGGATGTAATCAGTTTTTTTTACCCAAAATATTTTTAGTAGAGGGAAATACAGAGGATGTTACAATAGGCATTCAAGAGGAAGAATCAGTCAACTTCTATATGTAAAACCTTGTCCATTGTGTTTCTTGCACATAGGAAATGCAGCAGTTTACTAGTCTGCCTTGGACAAACTGAATTTTGCATATCTCTCAGTCCACAAGTAGAGTTTTGCCACATGTGGACAGGACAATCATATGCACTATTTTTTATTGCAGGACAGATGATAAGCATGATAGTACTAAAACTAAAAATCCATCTATGTTCAGAGGGCTGGGTCCAGATTTAGATATGTACAACTGGGCTGGTGGAAATGGACCCCTCCTTCTGCCAATGGAAGACCTTCTGCTACATAGAATGTTGTGGGATCCAGCTGAATAGACTGAGCAGTAATCTGGAGAGAGCAGGGATTTTCTGGGGGGGACGACTCTACTATGACCAAGGCCCTTCCATTCACAGATAGTAGTCCTGGATCCAACGCATAGTAAACAAAAGATTGCACCATGGAAGCCTCTCATTCAGGATTAAAAACCCTCCATTCCCTTTCCCCCTTCCCCAATTTTCCATTCTGTATCAGCGTCACCCCACCCCATTATCAGTCGGTATTATGTTACAACAGAACATGTTCCATTCTCATTGAGTAATTTAAGGGGGGTTCCCCCATTAGGGTTTTTCTGAAGCATTTCATATTTCTGCAAAATGTGGGATTTCCCTAAGCCTATTGATAGCTCTTTTGTGTTTTTTATTTTTTTATTTTATTAAAACATTTTTATGCCGCCCCATTCGCCGAAGCGTCAGGGCGGCTTACAACAATAAGTTAAAAAATAATTATAACATTAAATTAAAAATAAACATTAAGTTAAAATACAAAAATACCAATATAAAATAAGCCGCCCTGGCCAGATAAAATCCAATAATATTAACAATTAAAATGCCGCTTAAATAAAAAGGTCTTTGCCTGGCACCAAAAAAACAAATAATGACAGCGCCAGGCGGACCTCTCTGGGGAGCGCATTCCATAACTTAGGTGCCACCACAGAGAAAGCCCTCCTCCGAGTACCCACCCTCCTGATTTCTTTCACGGAGGGTTCCCAGAGAAGGGCCTCTCCCACCGATCTCAAGGGGCGGCTGGGCATATATGGACGTAAGTGCTCCTTCAGGTTACCAGGACCCAAGCCGTTTAGGGCTTTATAGGTCATCACCAACACCTTGAATTGGGCCCGGACTTCAATGGGAAGCCAGTGAAGCTGACAGAGAACTGGAGTCATGTGAACATAACGCCCAGTCCCCGTCAGCAGCCTGGCAGCTCTATTCTGAACCAATTGAAGTATCCGGACCGTCTTCAAGGGTAGCCCCACGTAGAGCGCGTTACAGAAGTCAAGACGGGAAGTCACAAGCGCATGTGTCACTGTCGCGAGGCAGATGGATGGTGCCATATTGGTTTCATATGATAGTGCCTTCAAGAATGGGCATAATTGCTTTCATATTCAAATATTTTTAAAAATACTATAATAATGAGCTGGAGCCAAAGAAATATGAGTCCAAAGAGGCTTAAAACCATGCTACAGATGCTTGTGAAAACACTAGCAGAAGACTTCACACCAAGCATCTGGACCTGTGTTACAATCTGCAAACATGGCATATGATCCAGGATGTGGCATATTCTGTGGTACATTTAGGCAAGTGATGGATTGGGGGAAGATTGAGGGGGACCATTTGGCTTGAGAAATGTACCACACTGCAAAGCAAGCCGTTATGGTTGTTCATGCAGCTGCCCACAGCTAAGTTGGTTCTGAAATATGAATTACTTTGGCCCCAGCCATAGGACTTGCTCTGCATTGAAGAATGGTTTGCACCTCAGCAGTTACAACCTGCTTTGTTACCATGTGGGTAACAGTTCTGATAGTCAGTGGAATACCATGTATGAAGCATGCATCAGGTACCTTTCCCATTGTGTTTGCAGCCCAAGGCATCCCGTGTTCCTGCTACCCCCTCTGCCATGATGGCAGCAAAAACTGTGTTGATTTAGCAAGAAAACAAAGCATGTGAGGACCATATACTTGTTTCCAACGTGAAAATACTTCCAGAAGCCTCTCAGAAGCATTTCTCTTTTCTAAATGAAGTAAATTTAGTAAAGGGCAGCTCCTGGTGGGTTCAGAGTGTGTGTGTCAGTGCTGCCTCTCACAGCTCCCACCAAAGTTGCCCACCCCTCTGGTGAATGAACAGTAATAATGCATTTTTTCTGTATGAAGACTAGTTCATTCCTCCTAAAAACCAAGTGGATTATTAAGACTTCTCATTAAATGGGCAGGGTGATGTAGCATTTGGAGTGATGAATAGAACAGGGAGATCTGGGTTCATAGTCATATTCTTGTTCATCAACAACATTTAGTGGGTTGAGTCACCAATTCTGTCTAATTTCTTAGGGTTGTTATCCTGCCCTGACCTCCTTGGAGGAAGGCTGGAATAAAAATGAATGAATGAAAAACACAAGCCCTATTTTTAAGACCTAGCAATGCCTTATGAGTGGCTATTCAGTGTTCTGAAAGGGCAGTTAATTATTTCCTTATTGTTGTATCTTTACTACTACAAAGAGAGAGAAGTCCTTGCGAGATTATGTTCCTCAAATGCCAAAATACCTCAACCATCCTGTGATGTTACACACTTGCTGTTCACCTCAGCAGCAAATGACAGAGTAGGCCATTCCCGTTCCCATCTATTCCCCCACTGTGGCCTGATGGAGAGGCCGTTGCTTGGTATCAGGTGAAGGAGGGTGGAGACCACAGAGCTTCCATCTCAGCAGAGGGAGTGAAGTAGCCCTAATTCTCATCCATTCCCAGCCTGGTGCATTATCCAAATACATAACTTGAAGGGCATGCATTTAAATGTACATGGGATTGCCTATTTTGTGGAAGTAGGGCTCCCTGCCCCCCATCCCTTTCAGTCACCTGAAAATGCTACAAAGAGGCTGGGTTCACACATCCTCTCTCCAGCATTTTCTTCTCTCTCAGTTCTGCAGGCAGTATCCCAGGAAAAAACACAGGAAGAAATGAGGCTCCCCTCTTTGACAGCCATAATCGTGAGCGGAATTCAGCTTGCTCAGGCTGTCAAACAATCTGCTGAACCAGCAGGGCTGATGGTTTGGATCAAAGAGGAGAAACTGAGGGAATTGATCAGTCCCCACTGCAGTGGGGGGGGGGGGGGTTGCCTGATTCACACTTAGGCAAAGGGGGGAAATCAGCAGGGCAGTGCTGCGGAGAGGAGCAGCATCACTCAGCTGATCCCCCCGCTACTCCGTTTCTTGCTCCCACTTGCAAGAGAAGCATCCCAAGTAGCCGTGAGAATGGTGGGCCGGTGGGAGAATTAACTAGGCACCACCCCGCTGTTGATTCTCTCTGGCATGCGTGTGGGGAATCTGTTGAGCAGCACTGCTCCTCCCACAGCAGCACCCATCTTATTAACGAAGATCTTCAGGGCAACAGACAAACAGGGCAGGAACACTAATGATAGTCACACAAAATAGCAACTGTCAGCAGTCCTCTCTGCTTAGCTGCTTGGCAGGAGCAGCAACAGTTGTGCCTGCCCAGAGACTCTCTGGTTCTGGCCTTTGTACCATGATGAGTTCTGTTTTTCCAGGCTGAGATGGAAACACCACAGAACAAACCATTGTTATTGTTTGTGGCTTCTAAGGAACAAACATATAATGACAGGGGTAGCATGGCACAATAGGCCAACCATGTTAAGAGACCACTGTGGCTTGTCTTTCTTTGAAAACCTGCCCAAAAAGTCTGGGATCTGTGCTGGTTGGGATCAATTGTGGTGTTGTGGTAAGCTGTGATGCTGGGCAGAAGGATCTTTCTTGAGTTGTCAATAGTTCTCAACTGCTTTCCTCAAACTGTCTTTATATCAACGATGGGCCGTCCCCAGGTTATGAATGAGTTCCATTCCTGAGAAAATGGAAATTCGACTTTAAGTTGAATTTGTATGCAAGTCAGATCACATACAGTCAGCCCTCCACATTCGCAGGAGTTAGGGACACAGGACCCCTGTGAAAGAGGAAAAGCTACAGCGATTTCTAGCCACTGCCCATCCTCACCAGCACTTCCTCTTCAAAGCAAGGAAATGCCAGAGAGATTTCCCTCTCCAGATTGATGGGCCAGGAAGGTATGCTATGGAGGGTCTCCCTCTCTTCCTTTTCCCCTCCCTTCTCTATCTGGTGATGCTTTGGAGGCCTTCCCTCTCTCCCCTTTCACTTTCTCTCCTCCCTCCCTCCCTCCCTCCCTATGGTGATTCTTTGGAGCCCCTCCCTCTCTTTTCTTTCACTTCCTCTCTCCCTATGGTAATGATGATTTTTGCCATAATTTTAAAAATTTAATCAGCTGTATAACAGTTTGTTCGTAAGTCTAAGTTGTTCATAACTCAGGTATTCGTAACTCAGGGACTGCCTGTACTTTCACCAAATCTGACCTTTGTTTGAAAACATTGTGTTGAAGAATGGCAATTCTACAGTGGTCTCCCCCTTACTTTCCCCTTTAAAGTGTGTTGAAAGTGTCATCAGATTTCAAAACTGCCATCAGATCTCATTTGCTATTTTCCTTCTGGACCCTCTAGTACTAACCCTAAGCAAGGGTCAACACCCCAGAAATGCCACAACATCTAAGCCCTCTAAGATACTATCTGAAAGAAAGGAGCCCAAAATTTTAGCTAAGTGGGACCATCTAAGGCTTTAAGTTCCTCAGCTGTCTCTGGTTGAGGATGTTACAGGCATAATCGAAGGTTTTCCAACAGTTTCACAGTGTACACACCCAACTGCTCAGACTTTCAGCTTGAGAAGCAAGACATGCCCTGGAACAGTCACTTGTCAAACCCACATTGAATCATACCCTAAATGTGTTAATGGCATAACTCATGCTTTTGAATAGCAACCTCAGAGAAGCATTTGGCATGGTTCTTCTGTATCAGCTGGGAGAGGGGTGCTTGGAGACCCCACTATGCAATCAAAGTGCTTCTTTAACTTCATAGCTGAGTGTCCAAAAAATACTATGGCTGTCTAGATTGTCTATTGGCTATAAGATTGTGCTGTAATTCCAAGTCCAATCTTGCGTGGATAGAAGGATAAGATATGAGATGCCAATGGAGAGTAAAATGGAATAGAAATGCTTATGAAGAAGGCCATTGTCTAAGATTCAATTAAATCTCCTTCAGCTCTATTATAAAAGAAATCTTCACAAGTTTAAGAAACATGCATAAATCAGCATTTTTATATTCATTTCAGAAAGTATATTGACCTGTGGGACTTCTTTGGCATAACTTCAGCAATTTACAGAGGAGTGATTTGTCAGATCAAATAACACATTATTACTCAGAACAACCACCCAAAAAAGGTCTTCCAAAAGTCCTGGAAAACAAATTCCTTGGAAAAGAAATTCTGGCATATTTTTGCATAGTTGTACTCATTAGATCATGAACGCAAAAGCTCTCTTTGGAACCTCAAACTGGATTCATTCATGGTAGCATGTATTCCACAAGTTTCTCTTCATCCTGATAACAACTGGCTCTCCTGATTAACCATTCCACTGGCACATCTCAAATGTTCTGATGGTGAATCTCATGGCAGTGATGCATCTTGCATTCCAACAGCAAACTGGGGCTTCCAGCAAATGCTATAGTGTCTCAGTTGGCATAAAGCAAGTCAAGGATTGCTGTGTAAATCCAGTGCTAAATCCAGCTGGTGTTCCCCTGGTGGTTGAAGGCTCTCCGATCCTGTGAAGACTTCCATTCAGAGGAGGAAGGAGGTAATTTTTGATGATTCCATTTCTTCACTGGAGCCTCATCCAACACCGCCAGTTCTGTTCCAAGACCCCTCAGTCCTCCAGGAGGCCAAACTGGGACACTGGCAGGATAAAATAATTTCAGCTCCAGTTCAGTGATAGAAGACTCTACTGGGCCAAAGAATATTCTGTCAATGGAAGGACACCAACTGGATATAGGATGGTCATCTATGAATCACCAAAACAAAGGACATAGATTTTCATTAAATATGTGCAGGCTAGTTTATATGTATAGAAGCAACATAATCATAAAACAACATTATTAAAATTTAAATACAGATTTCATCTCACCATTGTGTGGAAGATTATGACCAAGTGACCTTTGATGTCTGCTGTCCAGCTGCTGTTGAAGGTCATCTTCAAGGCTCACCTCTCCCTTCTGATGGTCCTCTATCTTTAAACTGGTCTTTGACTGGGCAACTTTTCATAGATAAAGTGTCTTCAAAACAGGACCATTCTCTGTGAAAAGGGGCACATGGCCATCCTACTATAACCCACTGTAATAAGTACTACAGAATGATTATGAATTGCTATTTTTGTTTAGTACTATTTGTTGAATGGTTTCATTTAAATAAATTAATAAGAGCACTGCTGGATCAGACCAAGACTGCTTCCAAACTAGCTCTTTGCTCTGCTATAGCCATCCTTTGTCCAGAGGACGCTGTTCTCAAATTAATACCTTTCACTGTTTTCTGCATCCTCCTGCTGTGTTTCCCCCTCCCCACAGACCTGAATTGTGGTGACCTAAGTAAGAAAACACATTTTAGGTAAACATTCTACTTTGCTATTTAAAAGATCATGTTCAGGAGAGGGGACAAGGGAAGAAAGAAAAAAAAAGAAAGATGAAAGATCAAATATTTTATTTACTATCTATATCACCCAACAGCTGAAGCTGTCTGGGTGATTTACAACAGTTTCTAATAACTGTTCCTAAACAAGCCCATGATACAATAAAAGCAACCATTTTTGTATAATAAAAATTGAAATTTGAAAATAATTATCAGCTAAAAAATAGTATTTAATATAGAATAGACCTTCTAAAAACACCAGACCTAAATACCTCCACCAACCCATTAGCTAAATATCTTTAAATGCTTCAGAACAAGGGCTGTCTTAACCTAGTGTCAAAAGAATAACAAAGCCAGCACCTGGCAGGCCTTAAGGAAAATAATTCCACAGGCAGGGTGCCACCACTGAGAAGGTTCTCCCCTTTGTTGCTGTTCTCCAAGTTCCCTTGCAGATAGTACTCAGAGAAAGGCCTTAGATGTGTTTGCAGTGTCCAAGTAGATTGTATCTGAGAAATGCATTCCATCAAGTATTGCATTCGCAAGGCATATAAGGCTTTATAGGTTAAAATGAGCCTCTTCAATCAGATTTGGAAGCATATAGCCAGCCAGTGAAAGCAGGCCAGGATTGTGCTCAGATTGTGCTTCTGGTCTCACTTTTTAGTATGGTTGACACGTTTTGCACAGCTTCTGAACAGTCTTCATGGGCAATCCTGTGTAAATTGCATTGCAGTAATCTGATTTAGAGAATATTCAAGCATAGATCCAGACAGGGGCATAGCTGGGTCACCATTTCAATCAATCTTTCAATCTATATCCTGCCTTTTTCCTACAAAGGACTCAAGGCAGCTTACAACTCCTCCTCCATCTTATCCCCACAACAACAACCCTGTGTGGTAGGTTGGGCTGAGAGCCTGTGACTGGCCCAAAGTCACCCAGTTGGCTCCATGGCCAAGCGGGGACTCGAACCCAGCTCGTCTGAGTCAAAGTCCCATGCTCTTAATCACTACACCACCACCATCTGAAGCTAGTAGAAGGTACTCCATGCCACTAAGGCCACCTGAACCTAAAGTGACAAAGATGGCTCCAAGAGGACCCCAGAAGAGCAGCACTGTGAGTGGGCACAACAGGTGCCATTCCCGGTGACCAACTTTCTTTCCTGCCCAGTGCAGCCAATGGCAACAGTGCTGGATGTAGAAGAAGGGCACTGCTCAACAACATGTGGGGCTTGATTCTTGATGACCCTCCTGCAAAAGCTGTGAACACTTGTCACTCAGGTGTAGGACTGCACCTAGGTGGACTGGAGTCTGGGCAGCCAAGCCCAGGGAATCCAACAGATTCCCGTTCCTCGTACATTCCTATTCAGGAGTAGACCCACTGCCACCTCTTTCAGATAGCATGGGAATATTCCCTCACTTCCTTGGCCCAGTTGTCTGTTCACTCCCCACTGTCTTCTATAAGCCAGAAGGGCAAGGAAAGTGGTTACATACACTGGTCCAAGTGCCTTGTCATTATTCTCAAGCTGTAACCACTGAAGCTCATTCAGTAAAATTGGATCAGACTGTCCCCCAGGTACCTCTTCTGATTCAGCTCCTCTGATACTGGAGTCTAATTCCTAGCAGATTTACACTTACTTTCCACTGATGTGGTGATTCAGACTAACTCAAAGGGAAAGTTTTCACTTATCTCCCAACTGGGGTTAACAGAAAGCAATAAATCAGGCTGGACAGTAAAGAAGAAAAAGGATTGCCAGTTAATTATTAAATGATGTGTCAACTGAACGTCAAAATTTACCACTACACTATTGGACCTAGCCATAAATTTGAATTGCAACAGTGTATTTTTCTAGTTGTCTCACTGTCATTATCATCATGATCATGATCATCATCATCATCATCATTTTACTCCTACAAAGCTGTAGTATTCCTTTAGGGACTTTACTTCTGATTATTTTGTCCCTCTGTCTTCAATTTGTCTCTGTTTCCTTGAATTTTTATAATAACTAGAATCCAAACATAGCTCTGAAAAGATAAGAGGATGTGCAAAAGAGTGGAAATATCTCATTCCAATTAAGTTCAAACATACTTATTTTTGCAAGTATGGAGTATTTTCTCCCCTCCTCCCTACCAGCTCCTCCTCTGAATCAATATTCACTCTCTTAATCAGTGTTGCTACGTTGACTGAATAACATTTGTATTACTAAATTATTTTTGTCTCTCTTGAAATTGTAAACTTAGTTTGAACTGGAAAGTGATGAAACATCATAAAAATAAAAGAACATGCTGAACTTTTGAATGTAATAGTTACAATGGCAAAGAAATAACTCACTAGTAAAAAAATGAGTTATACTAAGTGCAAATACTGGACAGTTCAACCGTACTGATTCAGACCACACTGACTCTGTCTTACCCAGAAGAGAATTGTTCTGTTGCAAACAGCTGCAAGTCTCTGTTAAGCAAAAGGTCTGACACTAGCACTGCAATGCAAATAGCTTGGCTGAGGGCATCTTTAGGCCCAATACTACCTCTTAGTGACACAATTGTTTCCCAAGTTCCCAGGTTCCTTAACAATAAGACTTTTCCAGCATCCATCTCAGAGCTGGGATGAGCCATTACCAGATAGCAAACAAAAAACCCCAAGAGATTCTGAAAATTCTCCCCCCAGGCAAGACGGGGAGATGCACCCAAATACATGCCACTGGAAAAAGAAGGTGGGGGTCCTTCTCTTCCAGCACAGGTGCTAGGAGCAAATCTTCAGGGAGCTTGAGGTAGGCACACAAAGAGATTGCCCAAGGTTTCTTTGATACAGCTGCCCAGGTGCTCTTTTCCCCAGCCATAGGGGGAAAGAGCTGACACAGGCACCAAGGGAACTTTGGCTCAGACATAGGGTCTTCATTGATAGGCAGCTTAGCGGAGGGTTATGCTAGCTAGATGATAGCCCTTTTCCATTGTTCTTTGCCACTGCTGTGCTATTATGACTTGCTTTTTGCATTGTGCACTGAAGCTGATACACCTCCTTAAAGTGCTTACTGGAACAGAATCTGACCAACATTTCCTCCATTCTGAACCTATTCCTGAATCCTGTTTGCCAAACCCCAGACTGCTTGCTTAGGGGATGCATGAGGACAGGTTCACAACAGATGCAACCATTTTTTTGGATCACACCAAACTCTATCAACACCCAGACTACAATGAACATGCTGAATACAATCTGCAGTCTAGCTGTGCTCATCTGAGGACATAGGTAGGCAGCGAAGATGCCCAGCACAATGGACCCTGTTTATATTCTTGGCCAAACATCCCCAAAGGGCCAAGAGCACTTGGAAACTGTGGAGATTGGGGTTGTTTTACCCTCGGTGGTGGCAGCCAGTATCAGTGGCCAAACCATAAGCCCTTGGATAGGTTTGCCTGTGGGCCCCAGGTTGCCACAATCATACAAGAACAACAATGCATAAATAATTGTGTCACTGGAATACTCAGAGGAAATGCAGAATAAAAAAGCAAGTGATGAGGAAAGTACAGTTAATTCATATTTCTGAGCTATAGTTACTTATCAAGTACCAGTTTCCTACCATTTTTGCATGATACTCACATGTTTTCTTTATGCAAAAACATGCAAAGTCTGTGCCAGAAATCTGAAGAGAAAAGCAGCTGAGCATAGTAGAAGTTCTGGTTCAATGGATTTCCTGCTGAAGAGTCTATTTCCAGAAATGTACCAGAATGAGTTACAGTGCAATCCTATGTATTTCTACTAAGAAGAAAACCCCACTGGGTTCAATGGTATTTGCTCCCGGGGAAATGTGTCTAAAACTGCTGTTTTGAAGACAGAGCGATAAGACAGAATGCTGCACATGTGGAGGTCAGACACAGAACCAGCAGATGCAGGAAGTGGAGGGGAGGAGTGGCAAGCACACAACTGCCCGCCAACATCAACTCAACACATTTATTTAATTTATTTAACACTTTTGTATATTGTCACAATAGCCACATGGCTCTCTGGACGGTTTACCCAGAAAAAACCATCAACAAAACATTTAAGTAACATAAACAATAATAAACCACTGAAACCAGGAAAACATCCACAACCACAGCAGGAGCAGGAGCTATTTATTTAACAGCAGAATGTCTCTGCTACTTGTATGTTACTGTGAAGAAGGGTTCCATGTCACTTTGGAAATGCAGAGATGATGTGTTCCTATGGATCTTCTGTTATGTGAAAAGACCAGAGAAGCTTGCCAAGTCAGATTTAACAGCACATGCTGTTTTTTAGAAGAACTGATAGACCCTGAACTACACAGTTTCTAGTATGCAGAATGTACCATATGACTGAGAAGGTTTGAGAAGGTTTGATTGAAGTTCTAAAACCTAAGATGGCAAACTCCTTTCAACCCAAATGATTGTTTCAAATTTAGAGAAGCAACCAAGGAGGGTAGGGGTGGTACCAACACATACACACACACAAACCAGCATAGTTTACTCTGAAATTCTTACCACTGGTAATTAAGCTTTAGCAGAGACCTTTCAGTGTTATGGAATGGGGTAGATCAAAATGGCACAAAACCTTGGAAATTGGAAATCATCCAAAAAACTGTGCTTGGGAAAAATGGGACGGGCAGAATAAGGAAGGCATGGCCATTCTGAGGAACCTCAGCAGGGCCGAAATTGGCCCTTAGAACTGGAGGCCCCATCTTTGCTTAACCCCTGAAGAAATGAAAGCCTGCCTAAAATTCTGAATCTCACCAAGCCATGTTCTACTAGTTGCTTTCAAATACTACTTGGGGTACCACACGAGACCTTGACCCCTAGAAGTCACTAGGCAAGTCAAAGCCACATCCTTTGGGTGGCCATCTGATTCTTCAGAGTCCCAGCATCAAGGTATTTATGTTCCCTAAGGAAATCGAGTCTTTGGTTCAAATACCTGAACTGGTCTGATTAGATTCCAGGGTAATATGGTCTACTGTGATCTGCAGAAGTGTCTTTAAGGCATCCCCACTGCCCTACTGGCAAGAGCGTGTTTTGGATGACACAATGGAAAGGTTAGACCCAATGAACATATTTAGGGCACTATCCAATGGCTTCTGCCCTCAGTGCACGTGAGTCTCTGAACTCCAAAGATAATGTGCATCCAATGGCTAGAGTGAGGCACAGCAATGACAATCTCTACCACAGTTTGCCCCATGCATTTTATCTAGACGGTGGTTTGGATCATCCACAAGGAACACCTGGAAGGAGCCTGGAGTACAGATCTACGGAGGCATCCCCTGCCTGCCTACCTACATCCTCACCCCCATACACCTCTTTTCACTCTGTAAGGCACGTTTCTGGTCTCAGAAAAAAAGCTGGTGGTTCTTTTCACATCTGCTGCAAGGGGTGCAGGATAGGGGTTCAGCCTTTGGTCAGGAAGGCACAGTTATTTGATATAGAATATAAACACAGTTTCTATAGAATAAATTGACCCAACAAATATGACTCCCTTTCCAACAGTTATCCTAAACACCAGGTTTTTCTCTTGGTCCATTTGAACTCATTTCTCTAAAGGCACAATCCTATGGGCCAGTGATAGCAAACCTTTTAAAGACCAAGTGCCCAAACTGCAACCCAAAACCCACTTATTTATCGCAAAGTGCCAACACTGCAATAAAACCTGAAAACTGAGGTTTTAGTTTAGAAAAAAACAATTCACAGCCAGTCCAAGCAAATATATGTATATCCTTGGCAGTGCACTGACTGGTCAGCAAAACCTTGGACGAATCGTGACCAACGAGTCGTGGCTTGTAACGTCATTCCCTGCCACCACTACTCCTTTCCGACCATGAACATGGCCCCTATGTACGCTGTTATCCGATGCTCAGCTGCTGGGGCGATGCTGGGGTAACTTGGTTCACGCGCTGACAGAGAGGCCTCTGCGTGCCCACTCTGGCACACGTGCCATAGGTTCGCCACCATTGGTATAGGCTGTGCCCCCACTGGATAGTGAGCTTTGCCCCAATGGACAGTGGGATCCGCCTATTCTTATGCCCTGGCAACAAGAACCAGGCAGGCCAAGAGGAAGAGGGACATGATTTTGCTTCCACTCCTCCATTTAAAAAGCAAACAACAGCTAGCCAGGCCTGAGTTTGCCTAGTTGACTTACTATTCAGTAGGAATGAAAGAGACTGGAAAACCCTGTCTTTTCCCAACAGCAGGTTGCTTTTCTCCCTCTCTGATTTCTCTTATGTGGTGGTCTCATGCCAGATCTTTTCTCTGTGCTCATACCTTTGGCTACAGGAGTGGAAGAGGTAATCCACAGCTTCCCATGGTGTCCAGATGCTGAGTGACTTCACATGACATGTGGCATAAGCCATGCGCTGCGGGTTGCTTGCTCAAGGGCCCATAATGTGCCTGACAGATGAACAGGCATGTTGTTGTTCCTTGCCTACCCTGGTGAACATGTAGGAGTATTGAAATGTCATGAATAGGTTGAAGAATAGGTTCTGCCCACCCCCATGTCCAGTGGAAAGGACGGGTGGCAGTGGCTGACAACAAGAGAAGACTTTTCCCTGCCAGTAACACCAGCCCTGAATGGGTTGATGGGGCAGTGGGAAAAGAAGCCCCAGCTGAGCATGCACATGGCTGGCTGGATCTGCCTTCTCTTTCCCACTGCTTCCACCAGTCTAAAATGGCATGTGGGGATGCAGCCAGCAAGACCACCCAGCCTGGGCAAGCAGTAGCTTCCCTGCACTGCTACCAATCCCTGCACAGCAGGGCTCCTTGGGACCAGGCCTGCTTTGCCTGCATCCACAGCAGCTGCTCCATGCCGAACAGGAAAAGGGATTGGAATAGCAGCCAAGTGCAGGGTTCACTGGCAAACGGCGGCAGCAGCGATCCAAGCCCTTTGACAATGCTACCAAGTGCTGCTTGGGCACTTTGGAGGTAGCTGTCAGTGGTGCTTACCTAGAGCCACTCAGCAAAGCAGCAAGTGGATCTTGCCACTTTTGCCAAGTGACACTTGCACTGTTGGGCTTGACCCAGGTTGGACGAGATGACAACCCATCAGAGGCCAACAGCCCCAAGCAGAACCATGGGTTGTCAGGGGTCTTTTAATCCCATCCCACATTCACATCACATGACAATCCCTCCATGTTGTATGAACCCAGACACTGGCTAGCATCTATAGGATTGCTCTCTGCAAGCTTTTCATCACAAGGCATTCGTTATGAACTTGTCATTCCCTACTCACAGTTGTTTATGGGTTCTTCAGATGATGCTGGGACCCTCCAGATTTGCTTCTGTTTTAATACTTTTGGTGAAGTATTTTTAGAGAAGGGAAAATGCAGGATTATTTCAGAAAGTGAAAACACTTTTTCCACTTGTTTATTTATTATATTCCTCTATGCCATAAGGCCACCTAGACACTATGTGGAAGATAAGCAGGAAACAAAACACTTTTCATGAGGTGCTCAGATTTCATTTTTGTGTTTTAATAATTTTCTGTACAAGTTCTAATTGTCTCTCTGTTAATTGTCTTTGTCAACTGACACTCCTCACCTGATTCTGTTTTTAATAGCAAGGCAAAGTAGAAATCCAACAGGTAAAGCTTTTCCATTTCTTCATCTCCAGGCTGAGAAGAATGTGCCTGATGAGTTTCTGCCTTTCAGATACCTTTTAGAAGATTGCTGTGCTACCAATGCAGCAATGTGGTAGGAAGAATGTGATGGGAATAATTTGCCTCTAGATTGGGGCCATGTGGCATATTTAATCTTGTAAACTGCCTAGGGAGCTTCAGCTGTTAGTAGTATAAAATGCAATCTCGAAATCATCTGACCTACAGTTAAACAGTGAGACCCATGAGAGAACTGTATAGCTACTTACACTGCAATCCTATACTTGTCTACTCAAAAGTAAACCCCACTGAAACCAATGAGACATTTCCTCTGATGCTTATCAATAGACTGTGAGTGATCCTATGGCCCCCAGAAAGCATCTGTTGGGGGGCGGGGGTGCAGATACTTCAGATTCTCAGCTTTGAAGTCAGGGATAGTGCTTCAGCCTCAGAACTCTGCCCCCACACACACCTAGCATGGAGAGAAAAATGCTAGCTACTCTCCAGGACTGGGAAAGTGGCCTTGGATGAGAGGAAGTGACTGCAGAGGCCGGGATGTGAAGTATCCAGAAGACACTCTGACTCCCTCCTCTCCCCATTAATAAATGGGCAAAAACAGCTCTCTAGAAAACGCAGAGGGGCAGGCAGGGAAGTGAAGATCCCCTCTTCTGCACCTCCCATTCTGCATTTGATGAGCATGAACCTCCAAGTTCAGGACCTTCTACTCATCTCCTTAGGACTGTACCCTCAGCAACTGTAGGTATGCAGAGCAGTCGCTGTAGGTACGCACAGCGTGCAAAGTAGCACAGGAAAAAGGGGCTCAAGTAAACATTTGATTTCCTATGTCAGCATTTTGTATTCACTACCTCTGATTACCAGGTAGAGAAAGGGGGAAATCCAGTGAATTTGCAACGATTCGATGTCCTGTGCATGTCACATAATTACAGAAGGCATTGCCTGGGACATTCCCCAAACAATCCTTACCAATTATATGGACTGGAAAGCAAAACAGAGGCTTTGAGGCCCTGTAGTACTAAGGTGAATTGAATGAATGCACTCCAAGATCCCTTGAAAATTAACTCCAGAGTGACTTGTATCTTCCCGTGGGTTTTCCATTTTTTGCAAGTTAACTAACTGCTATGCTCCCCTTTTCTTTTGCAAATTAATTTTAATCTAAAATTATTTTAGGCCACATTTAAGGAGTTTGGTCCCTTTTAAATTGTTAAACAATTAATTTCATCCAGCAGGGGTTATGACATAAATGACCTAAGCAGCATTAAGCTTAAAAGAGAAAGTGAAAAAAGAGGAAGAGAAACTTAAGAATTCACAATTAGGACAGTGAAATGTAAACTCCCTCTTATGAATGAGAGTAGATTACATCCAAAGTCTGTGATTAACAGTCTGCTTCCTATTTTACATACATCTCAGTGGTTTTGGCATTAAAGGAGTAAGGAAGACTGCAGTTAGGGGAAACCAGTGAAACCACTGTTAATTGACTGAGCTCATATTCAGGATATTTCAGAATTTCACAATCTGAACGGTCATATTCCATTCAAAATTCTCCCCTGTGCCAACAGAAAGTATGGCACAATATTTAGTATTACTTCAAAGTAAGTATCTGTATCCTGTCTTTATTAAGAAACCTGTCTATTTGCTTTTTGGAAACTGTACTTTCAGTTCTGACTCTATGAAGGCAAAAAAAAAAATACAGTAAGAAGAATATGTGAGTTTATCACACTAAATACCTGTAAAAATATTTAAACAACACATTGCCTTAAATAATCAAAATGTTGTGTAATATAATAGTCACATGGGTTATCTATTCTTCATTTATTGAAGGCACAATCTCAGCCTCTCAACATCATCAAGAGGCCATAAGGTATGAGTACTTCAGAGTAGAAACATAGAAACAGAGCCAGTTAGAAGGGGTCTCCCTGGACATCTAGTCTGACCCCTGGCTCCAGTCAGCTCCGCTCGTGACATCCCTATCATGTGCATGTCCAGCCTATCCTTGAACACCCTCACTGATGGGGCTTTATCCACCTCCTGTGGAAACCCATTCCAGGTCCACCAGCACTTGGTGCCAGGATGTCAGGAGGACTGCTGGGACTAGATTTTGGGACCCATGACTCTCTGTTGACTGCAGCCCCATGTGATAAGCCAGCAGGGCTGCAACATCTCCTGAAACAGTACAGAACAAGGATGATGAACCTCCCAAACAAAGGTCCAAGTTCAATTTTGGAGAAGCGCTTGTGGCTACATTCCAATAGTGGGTGAGAATGAAGGCAAGGATGGTGGGTCCCAAAGCACACGAAAAGGCTGCATATAGCTCCTATTGCCTGTACCTTAGGAGGGCAATTCCAACCTTTTGGAATGAATGGGATCACAGGAGAAATGCAACAAAACCTTGGGAAATGAGTGTGGTCAGGGTGAGAGGCCCTGGCCATCTGGGGAACCCAAGAAGACTGGAATGGGATTCTGGGGGGGAAATTTGGCACCCACTCCTGAGGTTTCATATCCATGGTAATAGGACTACAGGTTCTGCAGTGCCCAGCAAGGCTGGCTACTGTCTTTCCTTAAAGAAAGGTTATAAAGACTTCCTATTGAGGCCAGGACTTTGGGCAGCAAAGTTCTGGTGCTTGGGCTTGTTCAGACTCCAGATTTGTTTTCTGTTGCTGACATCCTCACTTGACCACCACTGACTACTAGCTCCCAACACCTGGTTTCCACGAACCCTACACCTTAGCTCTGATGAAAAGGCATTGTATATTTAACATGCCTAATCAAAAGCTAATAGTCATCCCTATCACTGCTCTAACCAAATAACTTTTTTGCAGAAATTCTGGCTTTGATTGTTATACTGATAATTTAGAACAGGGATGGGCAAAAGATAGAGCTACACATTTTAAACCTCCCCAGATTTTTGCCACAGCAGACAATGGACAGGAATGCTGAGAGTTGAAGTGCAAAGTAGACCCATTAGAGGATGAAAGAAGAGCACTGTATCCATGTATCATCTCTTCTTCCCATCTCTTCCCATACATACTTGCCTATATGGTTAGAGACTTAGAGAATTTTTGAGATGAGTAGGGTATTGGTAGAAAGACTGGAAATATGAACATATATATGGATGGAATATCCAAGCATACCTCCAGCACTAACAAATGCTTCTTTGAACCTCTGGAATGTGTCATAAATATGAATGGTGTGGTGGTAGTGCCCTTTATACAAAATGCTCACACCATGAAGATTGTTTTCAGTGGTCCAACCCCTAGCAAGACCATATATAAAAAAATCTTCTAACTCTTTGCTCTGAGTTTAGAACAAAATATTAACCTTTTGAAAAGTGTTGTGCAGTCAAAAGTTCAGAAAATAACTAAAACAGTTACTTAGGCATATCAATGAGTTTTAAAGTAATTTATTCTCTTGCACTATATGAAACTGCAACAAACAAAAGGTAAAGGTTGGAAAGTCAGAAATTAGTTAATGAGGACTGGACACAAGTCATAAACAAAACAGAGGTATGTGACAGTTAGTAAGACTAGACAAGAGGCTGAGAAATAGGTTCAGACAGATTCAATTTGTTGTGTTCTGCAAGAGATCACATCTAAGTAATGTCACTTGTGTCACAATGTTACTTCTAATACCTATCTCAAATTCTGAAAAGGATGTCTAGTGAAATGAGGACTGTAATATTAATTATCAAGCACCACCTCCAGGGCATGATATATTTCTGCTTTGCTCTGAGAATGTGAAATGTCACATAGATGGTAATGATTGTGCTTTTCATAATGAAGGGCCATCTGAGACAAAAATGGCATGGAGAGATGGGAAAAGATGTTTGTCACCTGCCAAGATAGATTTCATACTGCTGAGCATATTGAGCAGAGAGCACAGTTTCCGTCCTTGAACATTCGCTGTCAGGTTTATTTCTCTTCCTAGCAGTACCTTTCCCTCGACTGAAAACACTACTGGACAATCCTATGCCCATTTACTTGGGAATAAATTCCATAGAACTCAATGTCACTTAGTAGACATAGATAAGTTGTGCTGCAAAACAAAAAACAAAACAAAGCACACAAACAAGAAAACTGCTTGAGAAATCCAGTGATCTTATTCTTGCAATGATAGACACTGAACAGTGTGCAGTACCTAAAACAGCTGAGGGCACAATACTATACATTGTTCGAAAAAAGTCCCCCAACTTCCAGCATTCACTGAACAAAAAGTAATAGTTTGGGGGAATTGTAGGACTGTTTCTGTCTAAATAAGCACAGAAAAGTGTCCTTTGTTTGTGTATATGTATATACATACAGAGTTTTTCTTGAAATGTTTAATATTTTTGTGCTTTATTCTTCTAATTTTATATAATCTGCCCAGAGAACCATTGTTATTAGGTGGATTAAAATATAATAAATAGAATCAGTGTAGAATTTTTCATGCATCTGTGAAGTCATCATTTATTCATTCTGAATCATAGTACAGATTATAGAAGGGTTCTCATAGATTCAAGAGGAATAAATAAAGCATGAATATTTTGGGATTCAGCTCCTTGTTTGATTTACTTGAAACAATTTGCAAGGTTTGGAGGCTGAGAAGCCAGAAGAAGAAGGAAGGAAGTGGACGAAGGCATCAAGAAGCAAAGGCTGTAAGGTCCTGGAGTAAAAGACATGGGACACACAAGAAGTTGGAAAATGCACATACTAGAAACATTATTTCTCCAGGATGACTGAAAATGCTCATCAATCCCTTCTTAATTAACATGTTTTCTTGAGTGTTTCTGTGTTTGATTTTAAAATATTCCACTATAAATATTATTTTCTATTTCCATGCAAAGTGGCTAACAATAAAATAAAATATTAAAAGGAAAAATAATCAAAACATGAATAAAATCTGCATAAAAGAGATAAAGGGCAGCACAAAAGATAATGAAAATGAGATTATCTTCCACCCCAGCCTAGTAATGAGGAAAAAATGCATCTTCATCAGCTTTCCTCTAAAGCACCATTATACAACTTGTTATACACAATGTAGCATCATCGGAACAGCCCCTGCTGGATTAGCCCAAAGTCTTACCGGACTGAACATCCTGTTTCCCTCAGTGGCCAACCATCAGATGCTCATGGGAAGCCCACAAGCAGACGTGAATGCACATACACCCTCCTGCGTCCAATACTGTGGCCTTATTCTCCATGAATTTGTCTAATCACTTTTTAAATCCTTCGAAAGTGGAGGCCATCCCCATACCCTGAATCGAAATACATATGAAAATCTGATTTTAGTGTGCTGATACCTGTGTTCTAAGATATCAAATTATATTTTAGTAAATGTATCAGTTTTAATGTTGACTATAAGCTGCCTTTTTAGGGCCAAAAGGCAAGATTTTATAGATAGATAAAACAAGTAGGCTATGAGTTCTCAGATCAAATACACCTGTAGAATCCCTGGGTATGTACAATTTAACAAATGTTCTGGGAAAATATCTGTCACTTTAACAGCTGTTACAGTTCTTGATACTCCCCCCCACTCCCCACAACCGCTTGTCATTGCTCTATGGCATTATTAAAAGTTAACTGAGTGTGTGTACACTGATTTCACATTTTGGAAACATATGCCTGGTTAAGCAAAGGTGGCACATAAGGAATAGAAGACTAATGACCTAAAAGTGCCATAAAAATCTTTTGCAAGACTGACTTTAGCTAAGTATGAGTTTAGCACAAGAATGCATTATGCATGACCTTTCATTTGCTCCATGGTCTGCAGGTACTAAGCAAAGGGCAAAAGGAAGAGCAGGGTAGAGTTTAAAAGGAAATTAGAAGGTCTCATTCATGAATTTCCCATCTGGCAACAACATTTCTTAAACACTTTTCAGAGACTTTCTTCCCTTCCCTTCCCTTCCCTTCCCTTCCCTTCCCTTGACATTACGCAACAGATCGTTTTGACAATCATGTCAAATAAACTGCTCATACAATCACAGAAAAAGCCAAGCTGCCTGTAGTAATTTTTTAGCAAGAAGAGATCTGTTACATAACAGAGAGGGTTCAACACTCCTTGTACCTGTTATCTAGTCTTTTCCTAGAGTTAATGTACCTTCATCAGCTTGAAATGTGTTGCCTCTAAATGACCAGAACATGAGCAGAATAGATTTGCGTGGGCTGTCTTGATTATGATGTGCAGATACCATCCTGCATGCCCATACAGAGAAGTCCATGCTAGGCTTATTAGTGCGTGCAAGTACCATAAGGGAGTACTACTGGGCTCCCTGGGAAGATGCTCTGAGCAAACATAGGAAACAACAGCAGGGCCAGTGGAGATAGAGGCCTCACATCAGCAGAGCATATCTGCTCCCACAGATCCTCCTGGTGTGACCATGTAAATGTCACCAGTGGCGTTCCACGAGCAGTGCAAGTCAAAATAGGGAGTAGTCTGAAAGCATGTGGGATGAGGCCATGGATCCATAGGATCCCCAACCCCCATGTTTTACTGTGTCTCTCCAATAGTCCTCAAAGCTACACCTGGAGCTAACATTAATTCCCTCTTCCCTTCCCATTGTGGTCACTTTGGTGGGGGGAGGCCAAATGGAAGAACAGCAACGGAAAAGAAAAAGCTAGGCGGAGATTGAAGGAGCTCACCATTTCCACCAGCACCACTGGATTGCTCTGTAAGCAGTTCAGATGATTGTGAAAAGCACAAAGCACTGATTTGCAAATTGGTCTTTAGCTGGGGCTGCAGGTGTAGCCACAGAACATTCATGGTCAGAATGCCTCAGCAGTTGCAACTAAGAAACTCAGTAAACTGGAGCTTCATTGGCCTTATCAGAAATCCTTTATTCTAGCTTTTTCCACTGTGGTGTTGTCCAGATATGTTGGACTACAACTCCCATCATTCCCCATGCTTAGGGATAAATGCTTTATTCCAACAGGGAACATCTATGATAGCTAAGCCAGACCTAATTATGGACAGGGCTATTTTGAAGGGTTCTGTGACTGCATGTTTAATAGTTCCTCCCATAATTGTAGCAGCTGTAAATGAAGAAGGTGGGGGGATGAAAAATCTTCTCCCAAAACACTGCTTTCCCAAGCCAGAAAGCAGCCTTGTGGAGCAGTTACTTATCAAAATAAAAAACAGGCGAGATCTTATGCTCAGATAGGTCATGATTTAGAGTGCTGCTTCATATTTTGAACCCAATTCTTTCTTTCAGACTGCAGATTGTCCAGAATATGTTTATCAGTCATATACTTCTCATAGTGCCAAGTATCTATGGAATTTGCTTCCACAAGATGTAGTGATGGCATCACATAGAGCAGTTTCCAAAGGGGATTCTCCTGGAGAAGAAGGCTATCAATGGCCACAAGTCCTGATGACTGTATGCTGCCCCCAGAAGCAGAGGCAATATGAGTATGGGCACCACTTGCAGGGAAACATAGGCAGGAGGGTCCTGCTGTATAGTATCCTGCTTGAGGAACCCCTGTTGGCCAGAATGCTTACACTAGACTGCTGTTGTTCAGTTGCAAGGTCATGCCCAGCTCTTTACAACCCTATGGACCATAGCACGTCAGGCTCACCTGACCTCCACTTTATTTTATTTTATTTTAAGTTGTTCTATGCCGTCCCACTACTAAAAGTCTCTGGACAGCTTACATAGAGCAAAAAACTAAAGAACAAAGAAACCATAACAACAACCACCTTTACCTTTGTTCTAATCCAGAAAGGCTTTTCTTGGGTTCTCCTTAATCTAATTGCCAGAGAGTTTAAGGGGGAGTCTTGCATCAGTTCCAACACTCATCTTCTACTAGTGCTTACTTTCTAATAACCTTGACCTAACTTAAATTATTATTATTATTATTATTACATTTCTATGCCGCCCCTTGATGGAGGAGGGCAAGAAGAATTTGTACAAGTAGCACAGTGCATATACAACCTCTCATCTTAAAGAATGGACCTTTGGTTCCAATGCTCACAAGCATAGCATGCCACAGCAGCACCTGTACTAACAGGCCATCATAGCACTGATAACTCAGTTCAAAAGAGATGCCAGCACATGCAACACAAGATGGGTAAGTTTTCCTTGTCTGCCCACATCATGCTTGAATTAAACCTAAAGAAAAAGATTCTCAGGTAAAACTGTAACTGAATTCTCAGCTATTACAACCTGTTCTATGATTTTGTGACACTATTTCTAACACAACTTCCCTATCTTTGTGATACATGAATAACTTGATGAAGAACAGCCTGTGACAAATTATAATGCAAACAGACAAACCATGAAGACTGTCATTCCCACAGTCCCATAGCATTCCAGAACAATGCTGTACATGACAGAGATAACAGTACTTTTTCACTAATATATTTTAATGTTATATGTCAGCTATGAGGATCAGAGAATAAGAAAGTGCAGCTGGCATTGTGTGGATGGAAAACTGCACAAGGCATCAAGGTTGTCAAATTCTGTTTGTGCAGAGCACTTTCCTACACAGTAGGTTGCTAAGCACTCTCCACTATGGACTATCTATATATGTGTCCTTCTGGGGGAATGAAAAGAATAATACATTTGGAGTACACTGGATCCTTTCCTTTTGTTTCAGATTTATACTGATTAAATACTATACCAGGTCTTCATCTTTTGAAAAATGACTAAATAATTGTCCCACTTTTCTTTGCTTGAAAGTGTTACAGAATGGAAAGAGGAAAGAAACTCATTAAATGCAGTTGCTTACAGTGGTGTGGTGGTATATTTTGAAGTGCTAGCACTCATCAAGATGGTCCTTATAGACGTGCCCCAAGCACAGTCCAAAATCTTAGATGGCTGAAATTTCAGATTTATATCACCAACTTCAACACCTCCAGGAACTGATCGTTTGTAAAATTAATGGATCAAGAAAACCAAAGCACCTCCAAATACTTTGCACCACAACAGTGAACAATATGCATCAATGCTGGGAAAACACATTTCCCCCACAACTACTGTGAGGTCAGAGGGAACTGGGAATCCTGAGAAGGCAGGGGAGGGAATGTCAGCATCCCTACCGCTCATCAAAAAAGTGCTGGCACCACATCCCTGTAAGCTCTCACTCCAGTACACCTGTGGTTTATCTTTAGTACCAAACATGAACAACCAGCATCACATTTCGAATCCATAACAACAATCTGTGCCAAGCCAGAAAGAAGGAAAATAAGGACTGACAACTAGATGTCTCGGCGATTTGCGGGAACTCAGAAACAGTTTCTGACTCATACTTGTTTTCAAAACAACAACAACAACAACAAAATACCCCCATGATTCAGAAACAAGAAAGATTGCAGAAGAGGTGAAACCAAGAGTGGATATCTGTATGAAAGGTTAATGAATTCACTTCTCATCTGGTCAGCAAATTAATGTGCTGAGATGTACTGAGCAGGGCTGAAACTTGCCAAGAACCCATACCCCAGAGGGTGACCCAGTGACAAGAGCCCTTTGTGCTATGTTGAACAGGTGAATACTACAAAGTCCCAGAATTCCTTCCTTCTTTCTGAGTCCCACATAGGATCATCAAGAAAATTCTGTGGCCAAGAGCTAAGCAGAAGATTTACAGGTATTTAACTGTGGAAGGGAAAAACACAGACCACCAAGGGACAAAGGGAAACTTTATCCACCTCAGAGTAAGACTTCTGAAATAGAACTCTGTGTCTGTCTGGTCTGTGTCCTGTCTTTCTACCAAAAATGGTACTCAAGGTGACTTACACAATTAAAGTGTATTAAAACGATACATTAAAATATCATAAAACGTAAGAATTGAGAAGCTGATTGTATTTGATTATATTTGCCACTACATTAGTTAGTATTCAATTGGCTACAAGTCACCTGTTGCAAAGAAAACTGGAAGTAAACATCCTTGGCAAGTCTTGTTAAAGAGGATATACAGATGCAGTCTTAGTCAGTCTTCTAAAGAACAACCATTTCACAGAATAGGAAGAGCAATTCAATCTCTTATACAATTACGAAGGAAACTGGAGTGGTTCTGGTTACAAAATACTAAACAAAGAGACAGCTGGTTTCCTTGCCAAATCTGGTTTCAGCTACTGCAAAACCTGAAACAAGTGCCCACATCATCCACTCATATACAAAAAAAACTCTTTGCAAATTTGGATGGTTCCCACACAGTATTTTCCCCATCTTGTTCTCGTTTTACAAAAACATTTGAAAATGCAATTTTCCTTCCAAATAATCATCCATGCTTTGCTTATTTGTCTTAGTTTTTGAGGATGAATTCTCCCCCACCCCTAGTTCTATGATAAATTCATGATTGCATCTTTTGGGGAAAAACATTATGCAATGGCATTCACTGAATATGGAACCAGATGGGATAGAGAAGATGGATCAAAACACATTTCAGCTCAGCAGTCAGGTTAGCTGCTGGTCCCGGGTCCCCCACCCCCCATTTTATACAAATCAGACAGGGTTCTAAGAAAAAGTCCCTCAAGTGGGCACTATTGGTTCCAGGAGTTCAGAGCGAAAGCTCTGGCTAGGCTGCAGAAGGCCAGCATTTCTAGATACTCTTCTTTCATATGTATACTTCAAGAACCACCTTTCTCTGTTTGATCCTACCCTAAAATGTCATTCATCTTGCAAGAACCTGGCTTTGGGTCTCCCGGCACTAAATTACAGGGATGGGTACCAGAGGTGGGGCCTTTTCTGCTTTTACCTCAGCAAACTTTTAAGTTGTTTTAGACTGCAATCATATACACATGTCGCTAGAGTGGGACTATTTTCTAGCAAAAGAGTAAGGTGAAAACTGTTAAATATTTGGATGCCAAGGGAAAAAGCAACTTCAGGATGAAAATTATGACATCTTGAGAGTAGATTTCTATTTCTCCAGACCAAGGTGGGCAGACTTCAAGTTTGGGTAGCCAGTTCATTTTTTAATAGAGCAATGAGGTCCACCAATTACAGTGAAGAGAAAAACTGTGCCCAGGATGATGCTGAAGCCAGATACAAAATGGTGGGACACCACAAGATCAGGGATTCTTATAACACAAAATTTAAAACTGGGCAGCAGAATTGTGCATACACCTAGTGAAAGACAGCCATTCAAAGCTCTTGCATTACAGGTGATGGACACTGAGGCTGATAAGAACATGAGAAAACCCCTGCTGAATCAGATCAAAGGTCTCTCTAGTCCAGCTAGACATGTATAGCCTTCATGTTAAATATCAACTAATAACCTTATCTTTGCCCTTTTAAAGCCATCCAAATTGGTGACCATCACTATATCATCTTGTAGTAAATTTCACAATTTAACTATACATTGTGTGAAGTACTCCTTTTATCTATCCTGAATCATCAGCTTCATTGGATGACACCAGGTTCTAGCATTATGAGAGGGAGAAAATCTCACTATTCACTTTCTCCACACCCTACCTAGTTTTACATACCTGCATTGTGCCCCCTATTCACCTGCTCTCTAAACCACCCTATGCCGCCACCACCACCCAGAACCCCTATCTGACATATGGGGGGTTCCTCCAACCCCTTGATTATTTTGGCTTCTCTCTTCTCCATCTTTTCCAGCAATAAAGTATCCTTCCTGAGGTGCTGTTACCAACACAGGATTTGCCTTATGCATAATAGCTGCATACAGGGTCAAAGTTTTCCTCAAGCCATCTACTATTGCAAGAAACCTTTCTTCAACACATACCAGTTTGGATTTTTTATGCTGCTGTGCATCACTTTACAATTGCTTCCATTAAATTGCACTTGCAATTTTAATTCCCATTCCCATTCACTGAAGATACATTTTCTGAGTTTGTCAGTATCCCTTTCTGATTTAGTCACTATTGTGTTTTCAGAAAACTTGGCCACCTCACTGCTCAACTCTGTCACCAGATCGCTTACGAGAAGTAGTGACAATACATATCCTTGTGGAACTCCACTGTTTATATCCCTCCATTGTTAGAACTGACCATTTATTCCCACTCCCTGCTTAGAGTTTAACCAATTACTGGTCTATAAGAGAATCTCTCCTTTATTCTACATTGGTGAGGGACTATGTCAAAAGCCTTTTCCACTGTTCAATCTTTTCTGCCCAAAAAGCCATACTGGATGGATGGTGGGGTGTCAGGGAATTCACATATGTATGCATGCATGCACGCACAAATGCATACACAGTCACATATAGGCATATATGGACACAGACACTCACTGATGCTCTCACATAGTCATCTATATGCTCTCACACATTTATATACTGTATCTGATGTCTTTTCTCCACACTTGTTGCCACTGCCAACAAACTCTACTTTTGCAAACGTTAAGCTGATTTTTCTTCAAAATAAAAAACTTGCCCTTCTGTGTGCTTCTCTTTAATAATACTTTCCACCAGTTTAAACAAAACAAATGTTAAGCTAACTGGATTACAATTTCCTGAATTTCCTTTCGATCATTTTAATGGTGTTACATTGGCCACTCTTCAGTCTCTGGTACACAGGCAATCTTAGGAGAATGCTACATGTTTTTCTTAGAACAATATTAATCTCCCATTCTGTAAATATCTTCCTTAGATACAAGTGAATCAATATTTAAGATAAATAGAAAAAGATATCCCACCCTTGTAAAGGAACAACTTGTTAAATCCTATTGGATGTTTTCAACATCTTTATTGACATCTCTGAATATAACTCATATCTAATTTTAACAGGCACTCTAGGATGAAAGGAAGCCAATGGCATAGAGAAATCCACAAGTTTTTCAAAATTAGAAGTCCAACCACCCTTGTTTTTTGTTCTTCTGTCCTAGTTAGCAAAATTATCACTTAAAAGAAAATAGGCTTATTTGCTCTAACAAACTGATGGAAGCCCCATTTTACCATGAAACACTGCAGTGCCAAGATAATGGGCAATAATGCCAGTTTTTTCCTGTGTAAGCCACAGATAGTCTCTTTTAGGCCGCACTCAAATTTCTGCACCATACGAATTTATGCTAGATCTTCTGCTCAGACATTTTAAGTGCTAGATACATTGACTGGCCTTCCTTACTGTGGAAGAAGCAGCATTCTAGACCAGTAAAACTCAGAGTTAACCACTCAGCCACAAACCCAGGAAGAGAAACCATGGTTTGCTGCTGGCTTCTGAAGTATGGGCTGTTTGTAGTTAATAACCTGTTTTGTCATTGGATCAGGTGAGTCAAAAATTCATCTGCTCAGGTAAGAGAAATATGATTGTCAGATGGAGCACTCATGGGTATCCAATCTCATTCTTTCCATCCCTGTATCCATCTTCAGTGTCTTCTTCTGAGCCCATTCTACTCTGTCTACATAATTCTTGAAGTCATAAAATTGATACAATACTTCAGTTGAGGGCCCTCTCAGTGACTGCCCCCCACCTATGGACTTCACAGAGAAGCCTGCCTGGCACTGTCTCTGCTTTCATTTCAATGCCAGGCAAAAACATTTATCCTCTGCACCCATTTTAACAATTAAAGATGATTTTATTAAGGGTTTTAACAGATTATTAATGGTTATCCTCTCACCCGGACATTGTTTATTATGAACATTCTTAAATTATTATTATTGTTATTTATATTTTAATCAATAGATTTTAGTAATATTGTTGATTTTAGTATTTTGTAATTTTAAAATTGTATTTTGGTCTCTTGATTATTGTACACCGCCTAGAGAGCCCCTTGACTACTTGGCAACATAATAAATAGATAAATAATGTGACAAGTGCCACAGAAACTGGGACTGTTACCTCTCCTAGTTTTCAAACTATCATTTTTTTAATGCAGCCTAAAATTGCATTCGCCTTTTCTGATGGTGCATCATTCATCCTCAGCTTACGATCGACTGAAAATTTGAAATCTTTTTCACAAGTACTATTACTTAACCAGGTATCCCTCATCCTGTAACTGTGCATTCAATTCTCCCTCTCCATTGAAGATCTACGGATTTGTCTCTGTTAAATTTACCGTATTTTTCGCTCTATAAGACACACTTTTTCCCCCTCAAAAGTAAGGGGAAATGTCTGTGCATCTTATAGAGCGAATGTGTGTGCGCCCAATGCCCAGGACGCTGCCGGCCTGCCTGTACCACGTGGCATCACCTGGCCGGCGCTTGGCACGCGCTGCTCCACCCCCCCCCCGGCGCAGGTGAGAGCTGTGCCGCTCAGGGGGAGCAGTGCGGAGGAGGAGGAGCCGCAGGCTTTAACCCGCTGGCCGCATGGAGAGACGGACTGCTCAGCCCCACCGCCCGGGAAGACCTGCCACGGAGGAGGACATTTACAAGTCTGATCAGGACTAGCTCCACTCATTTGTATAAATCATTGATAAAAATATTGAAGCGTATCAGGCCAATGACAAGATTCTTGCAGCACTCAGCATGAAATTCAGATATTACAAAACACTGAGTTACTCTACTTCCAAACGAAACTAAACTTTCTAAAAATTCTTACCACTAAGGAAATCCTGAGTAAGTAACCATAGGCTGTTCTCTTTCATCATTGCACTTTCGTATCTTTTATATCATTTGGTAAAATATCACTCATTAAACTCATTCATCCGCTGGGGAACTTTAAAAAAAAAAAAACACTGAGCTTCATCACAATAAATCAGCATATGTTTAGGCAGACCACTATCGCTAGCTTTCATTTTACTTCCTACAGGGAAATATCAGAAGACAGAATTGGCATGGGGAGGCCTGACTCAACACTCTAGAAAATCCTGACAAGTAGTAGCCAAATAAAGCTCAAGCTTGGAGACACTGTATTCTACAACAGCACCCCTTGGGGAGGAATTGTATTCTAATACACTTTAAAATTACAAGACTGGAGTTTATACAGAATAATCATAAAAGCACTGAGGAGTTTTTAATGTTTTATTGTTGCATTAATTGATTTTAAAAATAATTATAAACCGTTATTAAATTTCCCATGAATGATGGTATCGAAAATAAATAATAAATCAATAAATGGCAGCAAATTTAAAGTAGCACAATATTTTTGAATGAATGCTTAGAAGCCATGCAGGTGTGATGTCTACAACAGATACCCCAGAATAAAAAGCAGGAGGCAAACGAAAAGGCAACGACAATGGTGCACCATTACAGAGAAGGAAAGCACTTCCACTGCTCAAAGGGATTTCAGGTTATGGTGCTTTGCCCCTAAATAAGTTTTCATACACACTCCTAATGTCTACTACTGCATCCCTGCATCATGCTTTCCTCCCTCTATTCATTCGCTCCATATTGTCAACCCTAAAGCCAACAAATAATACCTGCAGGATGCATGCAGACTGACAGCCCAATGCAGATGACCAAGCTCTCTCGGTGACCTCTCCCAGATGGATTCTTTCACAGTGGTTGCAGGGGGACAGAAGAGAGGCAGGGAAAAAGATCAGTTCCTAGAGACTTCCTGCCAAAGTCATAGAAACATCTACAGTGTTGGTGAGTGGTACACCAAAGAGCCTAGTGTTCCTGGGTCACTCTTCAGGGGCCCCAGGACTCCAGTCCACAGAAATAAAGGGGGTATCAAAGCAGTGGCAGGGGCCCTGTTGTCCTCCCCATACTGATCATTGGCCATAATGGCTGAAGCTGCTGGGAGTCGGAACCCTACAATCCCTGCAGAGCCACAGATCTCCCCCTCTTCCCACTTAAACTTTATTAAGAAATTCACAAGACATTTCATATCTCTGATGGCATTTCACTTTCTTACCTATCTATTTCATATCAATGGAAGGCTTAATACGGCTTAGTTACTTCATTTCTACACAACCAGTAGCCAAAGCTCTCTGGGCAGTTCACAGCTATTCAAAAAACACACTGCACAACCACAATACAAATAGCATTAAAACATCCATGACAATAGAAAAACAAAATACTTTTACAATTTTATAAATCTGTTAAAAATAGCCGACATAAAAGTCCCATCATGCGATTAAATATCCTTAAATGCCATTAGGGAAGCAATCCAATGCACTTACAGGCAGCGCTTGCACATAAGCACAGCAGTGAGACATGGAAACGTCAGCTGGACAGCCAGTTATGGTCCTCCAGACAACGTCAAGAGGCCATAAGATACACCCATAAGATTAACTACAGACTGAGGAAGACAGTGCCGGCTACTCACCAGATAGCCATGTTCCGGAATAAAAGAAGTGAGTCATGTGTCTTCAATTTTCTTTAGCCTGACTCAAACTTTAAATAAATATGAAGTGTGAGTGAGAAGAGGTAACGCATTCCCAGGACGAGTAATGTGAGCAGGGTTCTCAAGAAGCTTCATGGCTCAAGGCCAACTCAGTGGGATTTGCAGCTGAGCCGGACTTGGCAGATTTTCCCAGCATTTTCTGTCAAAAGTTATACAAGACAATAAAAAGTATCAATCATTAGCATGCCATAATGAATAATAAAAAATGTCCTGCTCATATGCAGATTGCTTCCCATGATACAATTCTGTTGGAGACACAGGAAGACTGGTGACTCCCATGTCAGTGGGACTTCTCATCCATTCCAGCATTTCTTTGCAGCACAGTATGAGCTATCCATAGTAATGAACCTCTTTGGAGTAAGAACTTTGGCAACATGGAGTGCATGTGCTGGAGAGTGAGTGTGGTGGTCAGTGTTGAACCCAGGCCTGGAAAATCTGGGTTCCAGTCCTTACTGATCCATGAAGCTCCCCTTGGTGACTTTGGGTCACTCAGCCTAACCTAGCTCACAGGGTAGTTGTGAGGATAAAATGGAGTAAACTGCCTTGGGTTCCTTGTAAGAAAAAAGAAGATGGGATATACATGCAATAATACTGAAATTAATATTGGTATTAATATTAAGAATTATCAGTAAAAAACCACAAGTCACAGATTGCATCACGTGGGAAATTCCAGTTGGCAAGTTTTTTACAATAAATAGGGTTCGAAATGCCCTACAACTCATTCGGCCCTTCAGCCCCACAAGCTACCCATCTTCTCGAGGAGAGAATAAGTCTCAAGCGAGAGCATGGCTGTTCTCTTGAAATGTGAGTTTACGGCCTCTCCGGGCGCAGCGGAGCGTCTCGAAGTCGGCCGAGCAGCCAAGGGCAGCTCGAGAGGGCAGAACTTTCTCCGACTCAACTTGCCTGTTTCCTCTTTTCTCAGGCTGTTTCTGGGCTGCCGCAGCTCTCCCGCTGTTCCTCGGCTCGCGCGCTTTTCCCGTCGGGGATTCCTCCGGGGAAGAAGCAGCAAGCGAGGATTCCTCTCCCAGGACGCTGCCGTCCGGACGCCTGCAGCTGCACACCTTCGCGCAGCTGGCTCAGTCGCTCCAAAGAGCTGCAGCCGATTGGAACGACGAGGTAAGCGGCGGCGGCGATGCGCAAGCGCGCGACGGCGGGAAGGCGGGGCGGAGGGTGCTGGCGCGTGCCGCGCGCTTTCCTTCTCGCGGTGAGATTCCGGCTCTTTTTCCTGGAGAAGCTTTCCTGGGACGGTTCCCCTCTCCCCGTGGAAAGTCCCAGGACTGTTTCCAGGGCCTTGGATCTTGCAACATGGTTTATTATTTATTTAAAACATTTGTATGCCGCTCAATTGTGCCACAGCATCTCCAGGCATGACATTTAAAAAGACAATAAAAACCGATTACATCATATTAAAAATGGATTATCCATAAAATACAGGCAGAAATGCAAAATAATGCCAGTTCAAATGGCATTAATATTAAATATATTTTAATATTATATAAATATAATAATAAAATGGTTTTTTTTTTAAGAGGAAGGTCTTCACCTGGCACCGAAAAGAATGTAGAGAAGGTGCCAGGTCACTCTCCTTGGGGAGAGCATTCCAGATATGATGAGGGTTCCTGACTGCATACTGAAAGATTCCCTGTTTGAGGAAGACAGGTGGAATACCTAATTCTGTTGCAAGAAGCACAGGATTTTCAGTGCATAAGAATACCCATGATGGGTAAAACATTAAAACAAGATATATCCAAAAATGACTTTCAGATTTGAAAAAATTGTCACTTTTTTGGAGGGTGGCAGGTTGAGAGCCTGTATCTTGAAAACTTTTGGCAGAGAAATTCAAAAATATAAGGATATATAGGAGAGTGTTTGCAGAGAATCATTAAGGTTGCATACCTGCACTCCAAATACTTTCTTCTCTCTTATACATTTCATGTGGAGCTTAAATCAGAGACAGCACTGCTATTGCTCTTCTTGCATAAGCAGACAGAAATAATGTAGGTATAGAGCAATCATAGGATGGGGAACCTCAGGGCCAAATCTGACTCAAACACTGCTTATTTTGCAGTTTTCCAAGTTTCTTCCTCAGTGTAAAATATTGAAATGCCCCCAGCCTGTAGGACAGCAGGGCTGGCCTTGTTATTAGACAGGAATAGAGAGTTGGGGCTGAAGAAGAGATGGGTGTCCCAAGCACCCTGCTAGTTCAGCCCACTACCTTTAGATGCAGTGAAGGATGCTGCCTCCCCCATGAGCACTGAAGGCAGATTCATCTGCCACGCTGGGGGGGGGGGGGTCTACATAGATTGAGAGTGGGTGCCATTTTGTTATTGGCCTCAGGCAGCAACATATCTTGGACTGGGAGTAAAAGCTTTACCAATATACTGATAGGTGAGTGTTGTAAATTGGTCCAACACCTTCTGTTTTAAGCCCTTCCCATCCAGAGGCTGCCAAAAGCTGCATTTAGACTTCAGGTTGACAAGACTTCAGCCTACAAGTCACATGTGTTGTAGGGCATGTGTGTGTAACTTTTTCAGCCTTAAAAGCTAGAACTGGGTCACCTGGGGTGGGGGAGGGCATGGTATGTGTGCACACATGTGCACATACACCCTTTCTCCCACAGACAAATCAATGCAAATGGATGGGGAAGTTTAAATTTCCCTTCCCTGCCTCCTGAGATTGCTAGGATGAGAGGAGGGGAGATTTGCAACGCTTTCTCATCATCCACCAATGGACACAGTGGCTCATGTTTCTGCACTGCTACTAAAATTATATTGCATTTCAATTTTACTATGTTTAAGGTTTTGTTTGTTATTTTTATTTATTTTTATATGTATTTGATATACATATGTATACATATGTACATATATAGAGAGCGAGCACTGTGAGCCACCCAGAGAGCCTTTGGCTATGAGGCAGCATACAAATGCAAGAATGAATAAATAAATATAAATAAACAGTAGACAGTCTCAGCAGTGTGGTTCTGGGGTTATGAATGCCTTTTGCCTTTTCCATCATGTAATGATCTCCATCAAAAGCATTGCTTTTTCTGTTGTTAATAGCAATAGGAAAACAGTGATCTCAAAAGCTCATGTAATCTATACTGATGGTTCAGTAAGACATTGAAGAACTCATATAACAAGAGATCAATTAAATCCTTCTTTGGTGTTTTACTAGCTGTGTAAGGAACAGAACGCATGCAAAGGCAGTATGGAAATGCTGGGCAACAATCTCAACCTTCCAAACCTTTCTAAAGAAGATGGATGCCACCACCTTGGATTCCAAAAAGTAAGAAGGGAATATTAATACATGAGAAATACATTGCAAATAGTGTCTGATTACAATCTCATTGTAAAAGGATAGTGTTTTGTATATGGTCAGAGCAATCCTCAGTCAGCTGAAGGTGGACAGACCTTCAGACTATTTCCCTTTCACTGCAAGCAGTGGAAGAGAAATTATGTACATCAGCTCCATGGCTGATAGACATTCCTCAGCCATGTCATGGACATGTCTGGAAACTGGGAGAGATGTGGATCCTGATTTGCCCATAATCCTCTTCTCATGGTAGACATTGGAGGGGCAAGCACTCCAGAGGTTTTCACAAAGCCTGGGAAGACACTTACAAGGGTGAACCTCTCCCTCCAGCCTCTAAATTTTTGTATGGACTTTGAGAAAACCCTTCTAGAGATCACAAGATTGCAACCATAGGGCAGTTTCCAATACTACTACTGCACTTCTGCTACATCTGTTACACAAGCAGGACCAACCACTTGTGCAACAGAAAGATTGTGGTTCCATAGAAATAAACTGTACTTATTTCTAGACCTTCTGTAAGCTCTGTTGACCAACCCCATTCTAGAAGTAAACAGCTCCTGTCAGTTCAGTGGCATTTAGAGCCATTCATCCCCTATTTGTGCTAGTGGTTGGTCCCAGTGACAAGCAGGCAGACTTGGATATTGCCAGGGTCAACTATATATTACCCAAGATATTAGTAATATTTTGTTAATTTCAGAGTCTTTAAGCTGCTTATACATAATTATGCTTTCAATGCACAGAAGATATTAATGAATATAATGTGGCTACCATTTTTCTCAAAACTTTAAGAAAAATAAGCTTTTCTTTTTTTTAATTCTTTCTACTTTAGGAGAAATGTCTGCAGAGTCTTGCTACAGGCCTTTATTCATTTCAACCATTCTTAGAATATATAGAAGAAACTTCTCGTAGTAATGCAGAAGGCACTACAACTTTATGGCTAAGATCTCTGCACCTGGCAAATACCTTGAAATCAATGGTAAGTTCATGCCTAATCTTCTGATAAATAAAAACTAGTTATTTATGAAATGAATCTTGCTTTTCCACTATACATAGTGCTCAAGGCAACTAACAGCAACATGCAAGATAAAATACAACATTGTAATTAAGACATAAAAACAGATCAGTTACAAACTCATGAGTGGAATTAAGGCATAAAAGGCACCCAACAGTTAAAATCTACTTTGGGAAACAAACCATCAGTGTCAGGCTGCACATACCAAATACGGGGTTTTAAAAGTAGATTGTAAACCACACAGAGCCTACAGGATAAGGTAGTGTGTAATTCAGATAAAATTTTTAGCAATGCAGGTTACAAAGGTCTGATAATCTAAAAATGTTACCATCTAGCATCACCTTACCTGTAGATGAGTACTATCCATGGATACACAAAACACTCTTCCAGCCAAGAGAACTATAACCAATGCAGTTTTAACCACTCCTCACTCACTTCTTTTATCAGATGAAGAATCCTGAGAATGTGACCATGTTGAATGCAGACACTCAGAAAAACTTGTCTACAAAGCTACGAGAACAGAGAGGCTGGAATATAATAGTTATCAAGCATTTCATACTTCAAGGTTTTACATCATTTATGGAAAAAGCTACAAGGGCTATTCGCTTTTTATGAAAGTCCTGTTCTAGTGTCTAAATGTTTGAAATCAGGCACATGAGATTATTTATTTATTTATTGTATTTATGTACCTCTTCTTGCCTTTCAAGGAAGTTTCCATAATCCTCCTCCTTTCAATTTCATCTGCACAACAACCCTTTGAGGTAGGTTAGGCTGACAGTCTGTGACTGGCTGAAAGTCATCCAGTGAGGTCCATGACTGAGTGGGGACTTGAATCTGGAGCTCCCAGATCCACAGTCCAACATTCCTACCATTACAGTCCACTTGCTCCCTAAGACATTTCTAAGGCAATTCTTAGCATATCTGCAATGCAGATGCCATTGCTCTTCTCCTTTGAGAAACAATGCCTCACCTATTATATTTAATAGCTTGAATTCAGGACCTGCTTTCCACAAAAGGAAAGTCTCCATTTGCAGACTGTATCTCTGGGTATTTGGTACAGCATCAGGGAAGACTGGAGAGCCAGTGAGTGAGGTTTGCCATAGTTTATAGGAACACTGTCTTTCTCCAGGCTCCCAGTCCATTTGACTCCAAGAGTTTCTATATCTTGTGCTGGCACAGATTGGACACTATGCTGATGTACTGTCTACCCCTCAACCCAACAGTCTCCCTACCTGAGCTGACAGGCATAATCAATATGTCTTTTTTCCCCAAAGTTTACAAGAGTACTGTCAAGAACAGGGCATTTTGCAGAGCATTCATTCCTAAGGTTACCATAAGTCTGAGAACAGTAAATTCCAAAGATTTAGAGCCAAATTATGCAATATTTATATTTATGTATTTTATATGTCTAAACTTATTCTACTAATATATTTAAAATATATTTTTATATAATGACTATGTAATAGTAATAAAATTGTGAACTGATTTTGCAGATTTCTTGCTTGGACTGCATTACTTTTCTTCATATTAAATTTGTCCTAAATGCCCACCAATTTTACTAGATCAGAATGTAGTTGCTTCCCATCAGCCAATAAAAATAGTTAGGAGTGCTGGGGGCTGTAGTCTGGAACAGCTGGAAGGCACCATGTGGGCCAGGGAACATGGGTATATCCTGCATATTTTCCATTCTCGGGTACTTTATATTTGCCAGGTGGGGTTGCAGAGCTGAACAGTAGTGGAGTTACTCCAAGCCCTGTCTGGTGACTTTACTTATAGCACCTGGAGGGATACTCAAATTTGGGTCTTATCTAGACTGAGGGAGAGGTCCCTGGCTGCTGTTTTCTCTCTTGACAGCCCAAGCTATGGCACCTGATAGCCATTATTAAAGAGTTTGCTAACAATTCTTAACAGACATAGAACAGGATCCCATGTAACACCAACCCAGACTATGGGTTGTCATTGTTGTGAGCTGTTATAAGCAAATCCTGCAGTATGGTTTGTTTGTTCATTAGGTAAGGTTATCTGGACATTAGGGTTACGAACTCTCCATTCTTGCAATCTCTAGGGTTCTCTTCCTGAGTTGTTCATGGTTAATAACTAGTAGCTAAACCACAGTGCAGAGATTGCATGTAATGAGAACCCATGGTTCCATAACAAGCCATACTCTGGGTTGTCATGTGCAAATCAGACCAATGCCAACCAACCCTTTTACTAATTACCCCCAGGATCCCCTACCCTTAGTTAAGTTGCTGTACAATTTCAGATATACTTCGGTGCTATCAGTTTTCTGTTTATCCACCTCCACATTCAGTAAGGGCATAGCAACAAGATTGTGCTTCTGACTTGGAAGTACATTTTAACTGTACTTGCATTTATCACATTCATACCTCCAGTTTTTGTGGGGGTTTGAACTGTTGGGATCATGCATCAGCATAATGGAGAATGTTTGGCATTCATAACCTCTGACACTCCTCCCTGACAAGTCTCTCATAAAACCCTAAACTGTTCTCCCCAGACATTCCCTGTACTGTTCTAAAGGAATCTGTCCCATTGAGGACACAAGGAGCCACTGGGCACTGAAGTGGCGGGAGGGGATGCCATTAAGGCAAGACTTCCTGGAGAAGATAATCATGCTAGGGAAAGTTGAAGGCAGAAGAAAAAAAGACCAAATAAAAGATGGATTGGCTCCATAAAGGAAAACACAGCCTGAATTTAGAACAGCTAAGAAGGGATGTCATGGATAGGACATTTTGGACAGCTTTAGTAGGATATGATTTGACAGCACAAAAAAGAAGAAGCTTCCTTCTCTGTATGACACAATATTCCTGAAAGGACTGGCAATAGAGGTATGTGTGCAACTGATGCAACTAAATGTGAAACAAAGTAGCACTGGAGGAAGTACAGTGAAACATCACTGCAATTTGCTTCCAATGGCCCCTAGTTCAGTGGATTTTCTATAACCTCAAGTGTAGCAGAAAGGATGGCAGAGCTAAACAGGCACTTGTCTCCTGCTCCAGAAGAGACCTCTTAAGCAAGGGACCATGCACTATCCATTCTCAGCACAAAGGAGGGGCAATCAGCTGGGCAGAGGTGCAAAAGGAGCAGCTGATTCCCCACTCCAGCCTGAGTGCCTTCCTCAGAAGCAGAAGCAGGAAAGGGAGAACGCAGCTAGAAAAGGACTCTCCTTTCTTGGTGCATCCTTGCCTATCTCAGGCCCCCTTTCCTTGATTCTGCTGGCAGAAGGCTGCTCCGGGAAAAGCAGGAAGCAGGAGCCTGGGCTAGGCTAGAATGTATTGGAAACTAAGCATCTGTGCCTCATACAGGTTCAACCTTCCCTGTTCTTGAGTTGCTTTCTCTTCATCAGGACAGGGAAAGCCCTCCCTCTTCTACTCCTGCTTGGAAGGACACACTAGTGGGTGCCAGGTGGCGGAGGCTAGCATGCACCACAGCACTTTTCCCCCCAAGCAGAAGTGAGAAAGGAGGACTGGCACGTGCCCCTTTTCACTCCCCTTATTTCTCAGGCAGCACCTCCCAGCTGATTATCTCCCCTCCTGTTCACAGGTGAGGTTTCTTCTCATGAGTGCTGGGACAACCATCAGGGCAGAGTTGTGCAGTCCTGCTCTCACCCCAAAGATCTCTGGTATGGCAAGGCAAGAAGAGCCAGGACACTTCTGACAGCTGTGTCAATCTGGGGCTGCTGTCAGCTGTGTTCTCTGGCTAGCTGCTTGACAAGAGTGGCAACTGCTGCTCTTGCCAAGCAGCTCTCTCATGCAGCAGCTCTTTATCCAGGTTCAGACACACAACATGCAATTCTGGCAAGACCCAACAATCGTTTCTTACAATACCCAAGCACTACAGCTGGGATTGGCCAACACAACAAGCAATGATTTTTTATGGTTGGTTGTCTGCCATATTGTGCAAACCTGCTCACTGTGAGGCTGATTATTACAGCTGAACCAGTAATATTTGAACAGTGATCAGGTTTGCTTTTAACATGGTGACTAAAAGCTTAATTACAAAGGAATTGCCAGGCCAATTTCTCTGAATGTGCATGGGCTGATTTGCATATTCAGAAAGAACACATGCACAAGATGCATGACTGCATGCTACCGCATGTCAAAACACTAACGAAAGTTTATCAGTAGGCATGTGCCTTGTCACTTGTAAGTTGCCTTCATGGAACTAGACTTTTTTTTTTAACTGGAAGTCATTTTTCATTCAAGCTACCAAGGTGCCACAACCAATGCAGGCATGTGCAGTAAGCTTGGCTCATATTAAGTGTAATAACTTCTGTGATATCTATAATTCAGCAGCAACGGTCTCTAACTCCCAGGAATATTAGAATTTGTCGAGATTCAGTGGGTTCCAAGAGTTTTGGGAGCAGATGGAGTACACTGTATTGAGTACATTGTACTGAGGTCCAGAAAGGAACCTGAAATTCATTTTCTTGTAGTATCTCTATTATGCATCAACATGCAATATTCCAAGATTTACTGTAACTCCACATTTTTCAAAGATTCACAATTTCTATGTCCTTTGCCAGGATTCTGGAATGAGTTCAGAAATCTTTCAGTAACAATTGCAGTGACATTATAGCTTATGACATATAGCACTATTTTTCTGTGTTATACCAAACATGACTTTGTCCAATCCATGATTAAAATGAAGACTCAAAAGCCAAGATTCTCATGATTAGAAAGGTGAGGCTGAAATAAATCATCTGACCTGAAACACCAGCATGAGAAGCACCATATGTCATTACATGAGCAAACAGAATCATCATTAAGTTCAAGGATTTAAGATTAAATATTTATTCCAACAGATAAAAGAATCACAACATAAATTAGATTAATCCCAATTCCATTATGGTGTAAGTTCTGTGTTTTCAGAAAAGAGCTGGCCAGTAGCATAGCACAAGTGTCCTTTCTAGCATCTGGAATGTATACATCTTCAACAGCTGCTTCCAGAATGCTCTGGTTAAATCCTTTATCCCCAAAGCAGACTAAGAGAGAAGAGGGAGGGGAGAAAAAAGGAATAACATTGATCACATCTCATATGATGTCTGAAGCAGTAATATAGTTTTTTTAAAAGAACACACTACAATGTAACAATGTAGTCACTTATACCACAATTCTATATATGGTTAATCAGAATAACATCCGAGCTCGAAAGGAGTTCAAAATGTTAGAGGATTGGAGCCTTACTTATTCAAAAACAACTTGGGGCAAACTAGACATTGCTTTAAATCTGTATCTCGCAGCTATTATCTTTTTTATTTTTGCTCTTGATTAGGCATAATGGTCATGAACTGGATCAAGCCCACAATGGAGGAGATCACTACTAGCCCCTACATTAGGTTCTTGACACAATTTGGTGCCTGTGTAAAAATGAGAGAATGTCACTGTTGGAAGTATACCTAAGTAATGTTTGCTTTAGTCCTTAGTCATGGAAGAGAAAGATAAAACAGATAGAATCATATTACTAAACAGAAGTGGGGCATGATTACAAAATGACTAAAATAGAAAGTTCATTCTCAGCACCAATATGCACCTGCAGCTGCTGGTTAATGCTATCCAGCGAGTCAATAACAGGAATGTGGATTTGGAGTCAAGATTTGAATTTAACTGTCAGTCCATAACAGGTATCGCATAGGAACAGCATCATATCTGGGAACCCTCCTTGAAGGAGGTTAGGAGGGTGAATACCCAGAGGAGGGCCTTCTCTGCGGTGGCACCCCAACTGTGGAAAACACTCCCCAGAGAGTTTGCCTGGCTCTGATGTTATATTCTTTTTGCTCATTTATTTATTTATTTATTTTTGCTCATTACTTTAATATCTAATTATTTTAATTAGGTTTTAACATTGTCATGTTCGGTATTGTACTTTGTTGTGATTTATTTATTGTTGTAAACCATCCTGGCACGTCTCATAAAGGACAGGGTAAAAATATTGTTAATAAATAAATAAATCCTAAGTGAACTTTTCTAGATCAGAAGTGATTAACACTGACCTAACTGTAGAACATTCTTATCTGTTTTCTAATTTCAAGGAAAGGGGTGGAGTACACTGTCACATTCTTTAATTCTGAGATTGCCAAATTTTCCTGTTCTTCAAAAATATACTAGCTATATCTATCTATCTCATGGGGACCTCACATTCCATTATACACACTATAAATGAAATCCCCCTGCATATTGATGAACATACTTTATGTCAGGGATCTTAATGCTTCCCTTATGATTTCTGTTTAATCCTTTTAATATTGAACAAAATAAAAGGCCAAGGTTGTCCTATTCTGAGCCAAGTCCAAGACAAAACAGACATAACTTTAAAAGTATAGCTAGCAGTCATATCCCCTCTGATTCTCCTTCTCCTTTTCCACCCTCTCGCTCTCCCTCCTCATGACACAGAGCCCTCAGATATGGATCAGGATTCTGGACTAAAAGGCGAGAAGATTGCTCCAACTTCATAACTGAGTATCTGTACTTTGCTCCCCCTCCACTTTCACAGCCAGTACAGAAAGAACACGCTGACCACTCTGAGGTTGTAAGAATGATCTTGCAGAAGGGCTTTTGGGGGAATTCGAGGGTGTAAGGAGGGGAGGAAACAAATGTCCCCAAGATACGTTACATCCTGGTGGTGACTCACCCTCCTTCCCTCCTGCTCACAGGTGCTGCACTTAGGGTGGCTGAAATTGGCTAATGCTTTGCAGAATGAGAAAAGTTCCTCCCACCTTCCATAGGATTCTCTGACTTTGGAGAATTACTGGCATTCCCATAGGACTGCACCCCAAATATGTTAAGTGTTACAAAATTGTGATACTACACTACACCACTTTTAATGCCAAATGTATTAAAGAATACAAAATATCATTCAGGCATGTTGGTTCATGCTAGAGAAATCACAGCCCATGTTTTTAAATGGAATGTGATTCTACATAGTCCATTCCACAGAAATAGAACAAGCAAAGTGTTAGAAGAAAAGCAGTTACTATGGTTAAGGTTATTATCCGACCCAATTAAGAAAGAATGTTTGATTTTTTTATTCTAAGAACCAGCTTGGTCGTCATGCACTTAGAAAGCAATCTAGGCACAGTCCTAAGCATGTTTAGAAAGAAATTAAATCCTGCATGGTTGACTGGGGAATGCTGGAAGTTGTACAACTTTTTTCTGTCTAAATATGCATAGGATTGTACCTTTAATATGCTTAGCCTGCTGGGTTAAGATTTCATATTAAAAGAAAGGTTAGTCTTCCATAAGAACAAATGCATTTTAATAAGAAAATGTCATATATGCACAAACATACAACATAAAACTGAATTCATTTACCACTTGCAGTTTTTTGGAATAGACAATGGGATATAACATGACAGTTTAATTATATAAGTTGAAAGAGCAATGACGTCTCAGCAGAGCCATCAGGCATGGTGTCTAACATTCAGCAATAAAATTGAATAGGAAATGTCTGATCTCAAGGATACCTGTACAATAAAATGCCACCATGCAGAACAGCCACAAATGCAAACAAAAATGAATGAAAAGTTTGTTGTATTACTTCCAAAAGTTTATAACAACATGTGTCTTTATTTTTTTGCAGAAATATACCTCAGGTTATCAGCTTTAATACATCATTGGTAATGTATATGATCATAATTTGCCTTGCCAGGATTTTAATTAATAATGCAGCATGATTCTAGCAACCCCTGAGGTCATTAAACTTCATACTTGACCACAGCTGGAAGAACCATTATGTTTTCACTCTGAAGCTCCAATGATTATCTGTTTCTCAGTTTAGTCTTACTAGGCTTCTATTTTCATATAATTTCAGCTGCTGAAATTTGAACTCCTTTATTTTCTGTGATGCTACTGTCTTACCAATGCTATCAAATAACATTAAAAGAAACAAAATGGTCTGCATCTTGTGTGTGTGTTCTATGTCCAAAGCACTGCTTTATAAATTGCCTTTAAAAAAGTTTTATGCTATGTAAGTTGTCCATGTTTAAGCCATTCAGTGTCACCAGATCTGTTTATAAGAACACTGAAGTGAGCAATAATAAGATAGTTTTATACAAACAAAATTACTTCTCTTGATGTTTGAAATGTCAGTAACTTATACACAGAATATTGCCTTCTGTTTGGTATGTAACCCTAACCCTTAAACTAAATAAAATATTTTTTATTCTAGTAAATGTTTTTATCTATTGTATTTTATCCTTTTTAACTTTGTTGTAAACTGCCCAGAGAGCTCTGGCTATGGGCAGTATAGAAATGATGATGGTGATGATGGAGGTGGTAGTGGTGGTTAGATCAAACCCTAGCCTGCAACTTATCTGAAGCATATACAGAAAAATTCAACAAAATTCCTCTGATGTCCCTAGGCATATCTACCAAGGGTTTCCTAGCTCAATTGAGTTCAAAGGGACTTACTTTCAAGGAAGCAAACACTAGACTTTGGGCTAAATTTCAAATAATTACTTCCAAGCAAATCATTAAAGCATGGTCTCCACTGTTTGCTTCAACATGCATTATTTCTGCAGAGGTAGTAAAAACTGAATACATACCTCAGAAGGGTGGGCGCAGGCATTCCAGGATCTGCACCTCTCTTAAAACCTGGTTATAATAATAAATGTGTTAATATCAGGAACTCTTTACACAGTGGGATAAATCTTTATATAGTCCCTGTTCTATGACATGGTATCTTTAGCCCACCAAACTTATACTGGCCAGATTTGCACGTCACAAAAACTGACAGTTTTTTTACAAACCCTGGGTTGCTGTGAACTAAACTAGAATGAACAAGTGTGCTGACTCCTGCTATACAACTATACTTGCTGTAACTTAGAGAGATTAGCATAGACTGAGAAAAGGAGGTTTTGGATTGTTAGGGGAGAGGTCAGAACCCTAAGACAAATCCTGAGCTCCAACTCTGGGTTGTTCCTCTCCCAACAACCTCAAAGTTCTAAGTTCTCATACAATGCTGAATAACCTAGGGGTACAGTGGGTCGCGATGGGTCGGACACAACTTCGCAACTAACAACAACACAGTGATCCTGACTTGTTTAGCACCTTCTGCTTGCCAAGAGTTTTCAGACAGTGGGAACCAGCCCATCTGCTTGTTCTCACTTAATTCACAACAACCCAGGATTTAAAAAAGCCCTGGGTTACTGTGACATGCAAGTCAGGCACGCTGGGTGAGACAGGTTCTGCTTTTACTAATAAGCATAGCTATATCTGCTGCTGAAGAAAAGCAGAACAGAGCTTTCTAAATAGCAAGCTCAGTTTGTTCCTTTATCGATGTCCTTAAGAAAAAGCTTATAGCACCAGCCCATAAATCAATAGAATTATATCCCTGCAAATGAAATACGATCCTATTAATGTCACTTTTGAAGGATGGAATCATAGTATCCTAACATTTGCTGGAGATTTTTGACAAACTTGTATGAAAAGCTACAGCTACTGATAACTTGAACAGAATTCAACCCAAAAGAAGTCATTCATGCATAGATTACAATTAATAAAAATATTCTGTATTAGTCATGTGAAAAATTAGTGCAATAGAAAGTGTGTGATAAATTAATTCAGTAAGGCCTGGGAAACTCCAAGAAAGAATTTTCTGAAATTCTGAATCCTCCAGTTTCAAAAAACCTGGTGATTTCCGAACCACCAATAAATGCTCTGTTACCCAAATGGAAGAATAGTGTGGAGAGCCAGTGTGGTGTAGTGGTTAAGAGCATGGGACTGGGACTCAGATGATCTGGGTTCTAGTCCCTGCTCAGCCATGGAGCCAACTGGGTGACTTTGGGCCAGTCACAGACTCTCAGCCCGACCTACCTCACAGGGTTGTTGTTGTAGGGATAAGATGGAGGAGATGTAAGCTGCCTTGAGCCCTTTGCAGGGAAAGGGCAGGTTATAAATTGAAAAATAAATAAATAAGAATATACATATCACTTATTCTTGCTATTCTCCCCAAATGTATTGCTAGATGTAACCTCATAGGTAATCTAAAACCTACTGTTTTAATTCACTGGTCTAGATCATATGTAACCTAAAGTATGGATTGAATTCTGGATTGTTGTTATGTGCAAACCTTGCACTATGGTTTAACTATGAGTTCTTACCCACAAACAACCCATAGTTCACAACTCAACCAAATGCAGACTATGGCTTTTAAACAACCCATAGTTGAACCATAGAGCAGGGTTTGCAGATAATGACTACCACAATTCAGTAACATTGCACATTCAGGGATGCCATTGCATGCAAATCGGGCCTCAGTCTGCAATCTCCATTTTGAGACTGGATCTAATTAAACAATAAACCCAATGGCCACCACATCTAGCCTTTTTCTTTGAAAAATCTGCTTCTTATCATCCTGCCTTTTGTACCATCTAGCCAGATGAAGAGTTATGGAAAAGTAGAATTCTTGAATACTTTTAAGTAAAGTTGGATTGGTCCTAGTACTGCCAGACTGTGATTTATTTATGTATTTATTTGCAGTTGTTCTCTTCCTTTTATCATAGAATAGTACAGTTGGAAGTGGCCATGAAGGCCATTGGGTTCAATCCCCTGCTATTGCAGGACACCAGTTTGTACCATCCCACTCAGATGGCTATCCAGTTTCTTTCTGAATGCCTCTAGTGTGGAAGAGCCCACCATCTCTCTAGGCAGCTGGATCCACTGCCATATTGCTCTGACAGCAAGAAAGCTTTTCCTGATATCTAGCCTGAATCTGGGTTGTTGCAGCTTGAATTGATTATTCTGTGTCCTACACTCTGCTATCAGCCAAGAAGAGATCATGACCTTCCTCTTTGTGACAGCCTTTGAGATACTTATACTACAAGACTATGTTTCCTTTTTTTACTATTTAAATGTTTTTGAACTTTTGCAGTTACATGAAAAAAGCAGTAATTAGCTCAGAGAAAGACCCACTAAACTCAGGAAGATTCATTTCTGAGCAAACATATATGGGATACAGCCCCAGTTCCTTAAATTACAAGCTGTACCACTCTGAAAGAAAATTGCACTCTCCCCAGCCTGCAAAACAACTTGATTAGCAGGGTTTTCAGGACTGTGATGTGGCAGCAGCAGGTAAGGGTACCAGCTCAAGTCACATTGACAGCCTGTGCATATGTACAAGAAGGTATTCTCTACAGGAGGCATTTATTGTGCTCTCCTGATCCCTCATTCACAGAAGTTTCTCATGACTTTTCATGACGATATCATCCTCAGAACCTGTCCCATGTTTTCCACTCCTTTAGAGGGAGAAAAGCCTGGTATTAAATATTAAATTGCAAAATATCAGAAGAGACTCATGAAAAGTAGCAAAACCATTATACTGCAGCTATACAACTTCCCCACCTTGTGGTAAGTTGGTACTACACAGTACAGAAAGGCAGAGAAATACAAAATCTAAGGATGGCGGCTGGGGGTCAGGAGTAAAGGACGTGTTTTTCCTACCACAACAAAAATGGGAGATGCCTCTCTAAAGTATCAGATTAAACCTCTCATGTACAGAATATTAACTGATGATATGCTACTTCTTAAAATTACTATCACCTTTTCAGATACTGATACTTAACAATTTGCTTGCTATTATCTTTTTCCTTCCTCACATACAATAGTGAGAATCCCACCAAAGCAGACCTTAAGTATATTTTTAATAATGTTTGCCCATCAGCCCACTCAGAAGCCCCATTTGTTTTTCTCGGGAAAAACAACTTGCTACATGCAAGAGAAAATAGTTGTAAGGCAGAAATGTGGTATAGGAAGTTATACACTGAACAGAGGAACTGTGAACTCTTATTTCAGCAGAAATTCACGAAGTTTTACTGCAATTTCAGCACCACTGTGGCTTTGAGAAGTATGTTTTCAACCTAAAGAACTCTAAACCAAAAATTACACCGTATCTACAGATAAAGCAAAATGAATTGGTGGTAACTTGCAACGGGGAATTGGATCTGCACTATTTCAGGCAGGAGATGGCACTTTCTGCACCAAATTACTACTCATGCCAAGGAAATAGTTTCAAGCTCAGCTCACACCAAGATCTAGTGAATTTTCTCTTGTAGGGAATCCTTCTTGCGTAGGAGCACGCACATTTTGCAGCGCCCCACAAGAGGCTCGAAGAGATGCGAGAACTCCTGAAGCCGCCCCATCCTGCATCAAAAGCCGACGAAGCCGTGCTCAAAAGAAGCAGGCGGGCTACTCCGAAACAGGGTGAAACCCATCCCTTACTACTGTTTTTTTGCAAGCTAAACTCGAAACCAGCAACTCCAGGGTCAGGGAACTGGAAGGCGGGGGGGGGGGCTGCTAACGCGGAGCTTTCGTGCCCCCCGGGGGCTCCAGCTATCACGCGGCGACGAGGGAATCGGCCACGTGAGGCACCAAGGCGCCCCCGGGCACGCGCGGCAGTGTTGCGTCACAACTGCCAGCGCCCCCGGAGAAGACCGGCCACGCGCCTCTCAAGAGCCCTGAGGACAACGGCCGTTAAGCGGCACCCCAAAGGCCAGCGTCTCTCTCCGTTCCGGCAAGCCAAGCGGGAAGACCCAAGCCTGTCCTGGCAGCCGACTTCAGCCTGATACCTCCCCTTCGCCACTGACCTAGATAGAGCACGACAGGGATGAAGCCCCAGCGGATGGCGAACTGGCCACCTTTGAAGAGGTGCTGCAGCCGCTGTTTCGCCTCTTTACTCAGCTTCGGCATGGCGGCGACGCCTCAGAGACAGCCGCGGAGAGGGGACGAAAAGAAAGGCTCGGTCTTCGCTCCGCCGCGCTAGTGCGCATGCGGAAGGGCCTACCCTGGGCGGACCGCTCTGCCCAATCTGCGGGTGCGCTTGAGGCCAGTTGGAAGTAGTTTTCGCCGCCGAGGGCGACGAAAGAAGGGCTGTGGTGGAATCGGCTCCGCTGACTAGCAGATGGGGAGATTAGTTGTTTCCCCCTCCCCCAAAACTAATAGCATCTGTGTCCTCCCGGAGTAAGTGGGAGCAAATACTCGCCGTTCTCGGATCCGCTTCCGCCCGTTGCACGTACGTTAACTGGCAAACGGGACGAGTTCAAACCGAGTTTCAGTACGCGCGAAAATGATTTGAAGGCTGTCCTAGATATTAAGTTTGCCGTATTTGGGAGTACCACCCGCCTAACAAAAGTTTTAACAGGTGAGCAGACACTTATTTCATCTCATAGAAATTGAGGAGTGGAGAGGCGGGTTATAGGGAAACGCGCCAGGTTGTGATTCTACAGGGCTTTTTAAAACCGAAACGTAGTGACGTGATTCTCTCATGCAGCCCAAAGGGGCGAGCTGGATCTAAAAAAAGGATACAAGAAAGTTACAGTATTTCATTGTTCTTTGTCCACAATGTGGAGCATGCAAAGTTATCTATGAATATAGAGGTTCTGTTTAACCTCTACCTCGTAGTCTTCCACCTTGAATTGGCTAATTCTTTTTAAAAGACTAGTGACCATCACTACTTAGTATGTTAGTTAATTTCCATAAATTATTCAGGTAGGTCGAGGTACTTCCTTGTATTGTGCTGAATCCACTGTCTGTCAACACAGTTAGAAGGCCCCAGTGGAAATAAAAGGTATGTCCACTTTTGAACTGTGTAAATATCTTCTGGAAAACTCAACAGTGGCCACAGGATTGGAAAAGGTCAGTTTACATTCCGATCCCAAAGAAGGGCAATGCCAAAGAATGTTCAAACTACCGCACCATTGCACTCATTTCACATGCTAGCAAAGTGATGCTCAAAATCCTACAAGCTAGGCTCCGGCAGTATGTGGACCAAGAACTACCAGAAGTGCAGGCAGGATTTTGAAGAGGCAGAGGAACTAAAGATCAAATTGCCAACATATGCTGGATCATGGAGAAAGCTAGGGAGTTCCAGAAAAACATCTGCTTCATTGACTATGCTAAAGTCTTTGATTGTGTGGATCACAACAAATTGTGGCAAGTTCTTACAGAGAAGGGAGTACCAGACCATCTTATTTGTCTCTTGAGAAACCTATATGTGGGTCAAGAAGCAACAGTGAGAACTGGGCACGGAACCACTGATTGGTTCAAAATAGAGAAAGGAGTTCGGCAAGGCTGTATACTGTAGCCCTGCCTATGTAACTTATATGCAGAGCACATCATGAGAAAGGCAGGGCTGGATGAATCACCAGTTGGAATTAAGACTGCTGGGAGAAATATCAAGATGATACCACTCTCATGGCAGAAAGTGAAGAGGAACTAAAGAGCCTCTTTTTTTAAATTTTATTAAAATTTTTAAACTAATACTAAAAACATCAATCATTACGTACATCGGATTTAGTGGGTCAGCCCCCTACTACATATTTTTTAACATTCTATAATCATATTTAAATCAGTTTATAATAACTTGAAAGCATTTCTAAATTTACGCCAGGTCCCGTTTCTCCAGCCAATTATTAGAAAAATCCCAAGTTTGATAGAAGTCAGTGTCTTCTTTCTCCTTCAATGATAAAGTCAATCTATCCATTTCTGTGCAGTCCAAGATCTTTCTTAAAATCAATTCATCGGTGGGTAGCTCCTCACTTTTCCAACATTGAGCAAATGCAATCCTCGCTGCTGTGATTAAGTGTAAAGGAACTAAAGAGCCTCTTGATGCGTGTAAAGGAGGAGAATACAAAAGTTGGCTTGAAACTCAACATTAAGAAAACTAAGATCATGGCATCTGATCCTCTCACTTCCTGGCGAATAGATGGGGAGGAATGGAGGTAGTGACAGATTTTATTTTCCTGGGCTCCAAGATCACCACAGACGGGACTTCAGCCAAGAAATTAAACGATGCTTGCTCCTGGGGAGGAAAGCTATGGCAAACCTAGACAGCATACTAAAAAAGCAGAGACCTCACCCTGCCAAGAAAAGTGCGTATAGTCAAGGCTATAGTTTTCCCAGTTGCAATGTATGGCTGTGAAAGCTGGAACATTAGGAAGACTGAGTGCCAAAGGATTGAGGCCTTTGAATTGTGGTGCTGGAGGAGACTCTTGCGAGTCCCTTGGACCACAAGGCAATCAAACTGGTCAGTCCTAGAGGACATCAACCTTGACTGCTCTTTAGAAGGCCAGATACTGAAGATGAAACTCAATTACTTTGGCCACCTAAAGAGAAGGAAGGACTCCATGGAGAAGAGCCTAATGCTGGGAGCAATAGATTGCAAAAGGAGAAGGGGACGGCAGAGAATGAGGTGGCTAGATGAAGTCACTGAAGCAGTTGGTGTGAGCTTAAGTGGACTCCAGGAGATGGTGGAGGACAGGAAGGCCTGGAGGAATGTTGTCCATGGGGTCAGACATGACTTCGCGACTAACAACAACAAAATATCTTTAATAAATATCTTATTTTAAATATCTTGTAATCACTTGGCCAGACAGATGGTGATAGATGAATCCTAGGAGTTTAGCCTGACTAAAACTGTATACATTTATATATCAGTTAAACAGTTAAAGAATAATTGCTTAGTTGTTCAGTAAAGGTAGCAGAGCAGATGCTGATTGGGTTGCATACAGCAACCTCTTGTGGGTAACTAGGCACAGTAGGCACTCCCTTATCTGAACTCAGACTGCTTCCTACAGGGTGATTTGTTTGAAAGCAAAAAGCCTGAGCAGCACTTTGAAGTGATCATATCAAGCTTGTTCTCCCTTTTAAAAAAATGTGAGCACAGAAATGTACACAATTCAGACATTTATTCATTTAGTCCAGGGGTCTCAAACTCAACTTACCTGGGGGCCACTGGAAGTAGAGTCTGGGTGAGGCTGGGCCACATCATGTATTCCACCACCGTGGTGGTGGTGGGCCACTCATCCCGCGTCGCTCCCAGAGGCCGGCCCGGGCACCACCAGCGCTTTGAAGGCCGCAGGGCCCCTCCCCCGTACCCCGCCCTTCCCGGCACACAGCTTAGAGGAAGCATTGCACCCAGGGTAACGACTCACGCAGGTGCGTGTGAGAAAAATACGCGGGCCGCACTATCACTAAACTTTGATATCAAGTGGGGGCCACAAAATACTGTCCCATGGGCCACAATTGGCCCGCGGGCCGCGAGTTTGAGACCCCTGATTTAGTCCCTTTGCATCTGCATACATACCTTCAGCTGCCTAAAATGCTGGCCAGTTGCCTGCTAAACATCTACTAGCACAGTACAGTAGGCAGTATCCATGGACATTGACCAGGTTGGCAGCTGTCATTTGAAAAGCAAAGTAGCGGGGGCGGGGTGGTTGTCCTGAAATAAGGTGGCAGATCTTGAACTGACAGATCTCACTGCCTTCTGTCTTGACGTACTTCCCTGAGCTTCTAGGTTTTTCAAAAAGGAGAAATCAACATCTCACCCCCTTTGGTTGTAAAAACAAGGGTCCAAGAGGCAGTGAGAATGCATGCCAGTAATTTTGAGCATTTTTTTCTTGGACATAAAAATATATAGCCATGAAATCTATTTTCATATCCATAAAATGCTGAAATATTCAGGAGACATTTACCAGGACATAGGCCAGGCAAGACTCCATGTAAGTGCACACTTGTGGAGAACTTTCAAAAATAGTCTGAAATGAATACATTTCTGCCACTCAAAGGAGAAAAAAACCCAGTGATTGTTTCTCCAAAGTGTTGCTTGGGTATTGCTGGAATGGCTGACAGTGGCGGCAGCATGTAACTGGACTTTTTAAAACTGATAAATGATAATGGGGTTGCAATCTGAGTAGGGAGGGAGAGATAAAATGAATTCCGCCATGTAGAATATTTCCCTGGAATACTGGGGAAGGGAGGGGAGAAATATCCACAGTAAGCCTGATCATCTGCAAACAGCCCAACCTGTGTACCTTATTAACCAGGTGGGTTGTTGTCCTGAGCAAATTCATCCAGTATTCTTTTCTGACATAGTGGCCAGTTTCATGTGAGATGAAAGCCTGAACTTCTGGGAAATCCTGCTTCACAAGCCATCTAGTTATGTACAGAACCCATTCTGTCCTGCTTGGTTTCTTCTGCTTCTTAATCTCAAGACTGACTAAACTAAAATTTGAAGCATGGCTTCTGGCTCCCAAACAAGTCAGGAGCTGTAAATCAAGACCAAAAACCCCTGATTTGCAATTCTGACTTGTAAGGAGCACAGTAAACCCAGTGCCAAGTTTCCAACTGAACAACACCAAGTTTCCAATTCCTGATTAGTTTGGCTGCTGCCACTGGTGGGAGAAACCAGCAGGAGCAAACAAGCTGCATGTGCAGGTGTGCAACTAATGTAAGATTAGCCAGTGTTCTCAGGAGTACTAGATTACCATTGCAGTACCATCTGTAAGCTTTAAAGGTGTATTTCTCAGTCAGTCAGGGTCACTATTTAATAAAAAGGTATTTTAATTGATTATAAAATTAATCCATGAATTAATGATAAAAGCCATATTGTTAGTCTTGAATGACACACTTAAGATAGTCCATACTCTCAATCTTCCCACTTAATTTTCTTCTTGCATAAGAAGATTACAAACCCTCAAGATCTTTTTCCTCAAGAATTAGTGCTGGTTCCAGGCCCATTAGTGTATATGTGCAATATGCTTGTTTGCCCCATATGCATTTTGCATTTAATTACACTGAATCTTGTTTACCATTCTGTTGTCTGTTCCTCCCAGTTTTGAAAAACCATCTGGAGTTTTTCAAAGCTACAACAGGAAGAATGACTTGCCCAGGTTTCTTCCAAGTCATCTTATTTTCTGAATTAATTTTCAATGCCAAAATTAGGCCAGTTATATTTTAATGATAGTTCATCAACATGAATGTCAATCAAACTGCAAGCTGGTTCTCAGCTATCAATTATAATGAGCATTATAACACCAGTGGAATTCTGCCTTTAAAAATTCTACTTTTTAATATATATTATGAAGCAGGGTACAAATGCATGACTTACTAGTGGGAAGATAATAGACAGGAGGGGTACAGAAATTATTTCAGTTTGAGGGCTGAAATCCCTCAAGAAGCTGAGAAGCTTTCAGGGGCCACATTGCAGTGGTGGCAGGGCCGGGGGAAAGGGGATGGGGCTAAAATCCCATCAGATTGTGGCTTAAAGCTTTTACTGCCAGTAATTACTTTCGGAGGGGTGTTTCAATATTTTGGAAGGTGAAGAACTTCACAAAAGTTGGGAAACAATCCATGGTTGGGGGAAAGAGTTATAGCCTTCTGGAGAATCCCAAAGGGCAGGATTTGACCCTTGGCATGAGGTTATGCACCTCTGATGTACAGAGATGCATTGCAACTACATATTTAATTGACTGGATTTGCATGACATGCTAAGCTACTGGGAGGAACTTGTCATCTGAACTTTCCATGGTGCCCAGTGGGTGGTTCATGCATCCAAACCTGAATGACACGTTAAGTCATGGTGAAGCTGAAAGGGTGTAGAACTCCTTGGCAAAAAAGAGTTGCAGGACTGGCCAAAGGGCGCTAGCACTTTGCATGGCTGCCATTGGTAGCTGCCACCTGATGCATCTTCAGGAGCAGAGGGGGAGGCTCTTGGCTCTGCTGTGTGCTGTCCACTCAACCTGTTTGGGAATTGGGGAGGTGGCATGTGGCAGAGGAAGGGATCTGCTCAGTTTGTTTCCTCTTGAGAAAGTGAGGCTCAATGGCAGGAACCAGCTACTCAGCCTCACTTCTCTCAATCCTGTAGCAGTGGGAGGCAGAAACAGGCCATGTTCCTTAGCACTCTCCTTGCTTCCCCTCTACTGTTTGACAACAGCACCAGGAAGAGAAGGTAACTAGGTAGGAGGTGCAGGAGCCAGCCTGGGCAGCTGTAGCTGTGGGCAGGGGTGGAGTAGTGCATTCCACTGGGTCTTCCAGGGAAATGCAGCCAACTGTGTCTCCTTCCCGACACTGCCTGCAGTCATGATCACACAGCAGTTGCAACTGTGGATGGTGGAAGGGGAGTGCATTTATCAGAGTCTCCCTTGGAAGCAATTCAGCCAAACATGTTGCCCTCATCTGTGGTGGTGGGGTACTTCTTGTCATTTCCATGTATTGTGATAACACAGAGAAGCACCCATTCCCTCTCCACTTATCAGTAGCAATACTGATCAGCTGAGCAGTACTAGGGCCAAGAGGCAGGCTTCCCTCCTGACATCAGGCAGCTGTCATCTCCACACCTCCTGAGTGCTCTGTAAAGGGAAGACTGGGGTGCGGGGTGGACGCAACCTCAAGGAATTTACCCCCTCATAATACTCTGGGTAAAGTTCCCATGGGGCTTGCCTTGTCATGCAAATGTACCCATATCTGCTGTTTTTCCCCAAATGGCCCAATACAAGAGATTTGAAACTGGCAATCTTTTCCAAGCAAGAGGAAAGTGTACAAACACATTAACGTATGTAGGGTGTCATTCCGATTACTGACAGTCTGGCATTTCAGCATTCCTTTTATAAATAGGAGACAGTAGTGCCCAACATGGTGAAAGAAATTGGTTCACTAATGTTGAGGCTTCTTCACAACCTGCTCCATTATGTAAAGTGGTGGGAGGCCTGTGTGCCTCACTGTTCAGAATTAACTTGGGAAACCACTTAATGAATTACCACCCACCCCACTGAATTTCAGTTGGACTTAAACTTCAGGAGGCTGATTCAGCCCTAAACATCAGAATTCATCCCTCCAAGCATTCCTGGGCTTCCTCTTGTGCTTGTCCCAGTGTTACAAAGCAGACTTTGCTGAGAGGAAGTCCACAAAAGCTCTCAGACACCCGGTTGTACAAGCAGCAACCTTCAGTGTCAGAAGACACTGCATCAGAGCAAGAGAGGGATGCTGCTAGCCTCTCAGGACCACCTTTGTATCAGGTGTAGCTGCCCAAATGGCAGCTGCACCCTGATGTGGGAGAGGGCACTTCTGAAGGTGCTCCTTTCCAGCAAGCCCCTCTCAACCAGCCTTCTTTGACATCAGGGCATGATTCCTGGTGGGCACCCCATGAATGCTGGATGCACTCATCAGAAATTTGCAGTCCAGGCCACTCCAAAGTATACCAGAGTCCAGGCAGCTGAGCTCAGGGGATCCAATGGATCCCCATCCTCAAATTGATTCCTCAGACATCCCTAATTATGCTTGAACTAATATGTTCAGGAAAGGAAGTAATCCATAGAGCTAAAAAACCCCCTCAACTGTAACCTTGTAGTACTTCCTTTTCTTCTCATGCATTTAGCATAGTTGCATTCCAGAGCTTGATTAATTTGGCAGTGTTTCAAGTAGCTTCCCACATGGCAGCTACAGCATAAGAGCAATACATGATCCCCTAAGAACAAGCAAGGTATCCAAAGATTGCTATGCTGGAAGGATAACATTTAGCTGCTCTGAAAAGCTATTATTTACAGCACAGTAGTCATGGTGTGCACAGCTTCTTATAGTTCTCCACATTCCAGCATAAATGTTGCCAATATTTACAGCAGATTAATGTGGAGAGGAGAAAGAAGATAAAGGGAAAGGATGGTGTTACTTGACTTGTAGAAATGTCAGGTTATTTACTATTTAACAATAACAAGTTAGGATATTGGCAAGTACACAAAACAAGGTAAGTTTAGTTGTTCTTGTTGGCTCCTATTTTTGCGCTATTTGAAAAAAGGCTCTACAAGTTCTGCCCTAGAGTTAGAGAGAAAGTGATTGTGTATCAAATTAGGTAAAGGAAATAAGTTACAGCTTACTGAAGACAGATAATTGTTAGGTACTGCTACTATTTTATTAAAATATTAACATGCTTATTGATCCTTTTAAGAAAGACATAAAACAAGACCTTTTTAACTACAATAAGAAAAGACAATTTAACTAATGAAATTTCAAAAAATGAGGTGTGCCTTGCATGTATCAGATAGAAAAAATAATTTCTTTTAAAATGTTAATCTTGAGCTTCTGTTTTCTTTCTGTAGATTCTTTAATAGAAGACCAGACTTGCATATCATCATGTCTGGCTGAGGGAAAAGGTATATTGCATGAGTACTTGTCTACTTTGAAGTACATCACTTACTACATACTTGCAGTCTTTATAATTGTGAATAAAGTATCTGGCCAAAGATGAAAAGCATGAGCTGATTGTGGATACCTCTGTAGAGCGGTATGCACAGATTTGATGGCTTAAAGGATTTTCTGAGGCTGGAGTAGCAACTAGATTAGGTTTAAATTTACATTTGTTTCTGCACTTATTTGCATTTTCATTATTAGATTTATAGACCCTCATCCTTAGAAACTCTACCTGGATTATAGTCTTTGATTTAGAGTAAAATTCATGTTGCAGAGACCCTAAAAACCCTTCCAGTAGTTCTTTTAGAAATGAAAAATATTTGACTCCAAGGACCTCAGTAGTTCAAGAGGAGTATAGCATAATTTTATACCAATTGTCTGCAAAAACTGCCATTTTACTGGGAACTGAGTTCCACTATTTTTGGTGGGCCTACTCCACAGAATGTGGCATAGGATGGCAGATTAATAATATTGGCTGCTGACTATCTAAAAATTGCAACAGTTTGATCTAGAAATGAATTAGAATTGCATGTATTGCAGTTGTCTTCTCAGTTCTTCACAACTTCCTTCAACAAATATTCAAACAATCTTTTGAAACTCCTGGAGGGAGTTTGTGCACTGATTAAAATAAGTAGTTTTGAACATTCTCCTTCAGACATTATACATATATTGTTGTCTGCACACACATTGAGTAAAATCCATTGAAATCAAGAATTCCTTCCAAATAACTTTGTTTAAAATCAGCTGTAAGTATACCATTACAATTGCAGGGTACACATACAGTTGTACCTCGGCTCACGAACACCTCAATTCATGACCAAATTGGGTCGTGAACAGAAATTTCTGAAAAATTTTGCCTCAGGTTGGGAACTCCACATCGAGTGACGATTGCAATCATGCCCGTCTCCCCTCCAGCGCGCCCGCGATTGCACCTATCTATGGCTGCAATTGCATTCGTGCAGGGATGACAGGCGTGATTGTGGTTGTGCTGCGGGGGGGGGGGGAGATAGCCGCAATCTTTGTTGTTCTTTGTTGTTCTTTGTCACTTTGCCTCAGATTGTTGTGATTTAAAAAAAATAGTTACAGAACGGATTAACCTTATTTACATTGAATCTTATAGGGAAATTTGATTTGGCTCATGACCAATTTGGGTCACAACCAGAGTCCTGGAACGGATTACGTTTGTGAGCCAAGGTACCATTAGATTAGACACTCAGTGAAATTTTCAGCATGCCTACCTTGAATTTTGGTCATAATGTACAATGATTAACACCCCAGATATGCATTTATCTATCTGCTTGCAGTGCCGTTTTTGATAGTATTCTGCTAACAGACATAAATTTTTGCAGCTAGGCTCAAGGTAGTTCATTTAATATTACAAAATCTTGTATAATCCTGGAAAAATCGCATTCGAATTGATTTTGTTGTTGGATTCTCTTTTTACAGGCTGTATGAATTAAGGGAATATTTTCTTACACGTCCACTTAAAAAAGGGAGCACTTCTAGCTATGCTTTCTTTCTTGTTTGTTTGTTTTAAATTAGCCTGTAGAGTCTGAAAGGTAGAATGAAGTTGGAAAAGACCACAGTGTTTGAAACACAAAATGAACTGACTTATGAGAATTGGATAAAAAGAAGGAAAAATTGATCATTTCAGAATCTTGAGTGTGGCCCCATGAACACCTACAGTTGGCTTTTTAAGAGAACAGCTGAGCAGATCAATACTTTACCAACAATGAAAAAAGTAATTTCATTATTTTGTAATTGAAACTAATAATGCTCCATGGCTAGTTTGTCCTATACCTTTAAAGACTGTGCATACAACTTTTTCCTACTTGAATAACAAAGTGTAATTAGGAGAATTTCTGTAAATCACATTCAGTTTGTCAATTATCCAAATAAATTTTAGAAAACTAAAAGTTCAGATAATATTGCTGAAAGAAATTATATCAAGAATGATTGATATAAAACTATGTATTTTTCATTTCATTTTCATGTACTAATGCCTTAAAATGTGTGATGTTGTGGGATTAATATATTGTTTATTAAATCACAGAAAGGGATAACTGAAGATTTGGCATAATTGCAAGAAATTTTGCAAATTGAATGTATTTACTAAACGTAGATACCTGTCTTATTGAGAGGGGCTGTTAGTCCATATTTATTTATATCCTTCTTTTGAGTTCTTTCAAAAAGAAAAAACTCAAGGCAGCTTACATCATTCATCTGTTCTCTATCTTATCCCCAGAACCACAACCCTGTGAGGTAGGTTGGGCTCAGAGTGGCCCAAAGTCACCCAGTTGGGTGCATGGCTGAGTGAGGACAAGAACCCAGATTGCCTGAATCCCTGTCCCACACTCTTAACCATCACACCACATTGGCTCTCAGTATTGAGAGCCGTCCAGAAACGCAGAGTGATGGACAGCCTAGAAATATCCCAAATAAATAAATAATAAATATTGATCTTATTCAGTATCAACTACAGGAGAAAGCATGAAGCCCTAGACAGCTTTCTTTGCACTCACTGAGGCCCTACCCTCACTTTTTAAATTAATGTTTTTAGAAGCTGCTGGGAATTTTTAAAAACCTTTATCATCTATCAGAAAAATCCTTGAAAAAGTATTACTTATCAAAATTTTGATTTTTTGTGGTTTTGTTATATTTGAATAATTGTGCCAACAGGTATATGTTTTTGTTTTGTAAAAGTTTCAGTCTTTACAGGTGCACAGTTATGAAAAGTCTGAAATAAAAGTCTTGCCTGAGACAGTGTCCTAGGAGATACCTGCTGGCAGTAGCTACCATCCATGGACACTGACCAAAAGAAGCAGCAGCTGCTGCTGCTGTTATATTGTGTTCATGCCCCACTTTTTTTTCTCTTGTGAGGAACCCAAGGCACCATTTATCCTCAGTACTACTACTACTACAACCATGTGAGGTAGATTGGGCTGAGAATCTGTGACTGGCCCAAAGTCACCATTGAGCTTCAAAGCAGAGTGGGGACTAAAACCAGATCTTTAGGGTCCCAGTCCAGCACTCTAGCCTAGCCACCATACTACACCAGCTCAAATGCACAAACACTCATTTAGAACTATAATGCTGGTATTTGTTTATTTAGAGCTGTATATTTTCTACCTAATTACACATTTTAAAAATCCCTGCAGCGGCTGATAGTGGGACAGAGATCTCCCAGATTGTGTAAAGACCTTATCTGATGTATCTGTCTTTCTTTTCAGGTCCCCTTTGTGAGACAAAGAAAATGTTCTGTAATGATGGCTCTTTGGGAAAAAAAAACTTAATAAATTTGGGGTTTGAAGGAGGCTAGTATGGAAATATGGACGTGTTGATAGCATGTTGAGTTGAAACTTTTCATTATGGAAGATTTAAAATAAGATTTTAAAACTGCATTTAATTTCAACTAAACAACACATGTTTAGCCTCTTTATGGGTATTTACTTCAGTTGTTTCAGTTGGATTGTGCTTCCTTAAGGAGTAATGCTTTAATTCCAGAGTCATTATTCCTGTAGTTTAATAAGATGAACGTGTCTAGAAATTAGTATCACCTTGACAACTGTTTCAATGGCTGATTCAAATAAAGACAAGAAACCACTGCCTGGTTTGTAATTGAAATTACAGATGGATACTGAAAACACATCAATATAAGGTATATTTATCTGAGTCAGGAGGCATACAGTACTATTAAATTACTATTGGATTATTTTTGTGGAGTGGTAACTAGCCATTGCAGTAACCCTTAAAATATTTGAATGTACTATTATTTAATTAAAGATGTGTTCTGGAAAATATAGGGCTATCATAGTATAATTCTTGAAAATCATTATTTTTCATTTAATGTCAAGGCTTAAAGATGCACCTTTTATAGGATTAAAGAACAAGTTCTAATGTAATCCCTTGAGCTTACATCTATGATTTTCAGATGAAGAGGTTACACAATACATGCAGATAAGCTGATGCAGAGGAATGGAGACATTCAACAAGTATTCTATTACTGCATTAATTGAAACAAAAGATGCCTAAGAACCTAATACTATAAAAGTCTCATTAGTGTTATAGTTTTCTTTTTCCACTTGTGCCTTCAAATAGTACAAGAGCAACATTTTAGTTTTGAGCCACTGGAGGGCAGACATGAATTAAACTCTTAATTTCATTTTCAAGGAAGCCCCATGACTTCCTCATTGATAGAGGTCAACATTAGTTTACATTTTCAAAGCATATGTGCCATGCTTTCATTTCAAAGAACTGTCTAATTGGCTTCCAACAATAAATCAGACAGTTAAAAAATTACAAACTCCTACAAAAATGTCAAGAGTACTAGAATAAGGGGACTTAATTTAATCTGAAATGTATTTGTTAATTTTGTGATTAATGCTTTATTAATTGCTACTGATATTTTAAATATCTCAAAATTAAAAAGTAGTAAAATGAAAGAATTGCATTTGTTACTGTATTATTATTGTTTGCTTCTTTAAGTGGTGTCAAGAGAACTGCTCAGATTTGTGTTGTGCAGCATACCTTGAGCAAGAATTGACTGGATATTTTAGGACTAGCCATGCATAATTCAGAAAACTGAGAAATGACTGACAAGTGACACAACTGCTGCTGACTTTTTGAAAGAAATGCAAGTGATCCTAAACATACTTACTAGAGAGAAAGCGCTACTGAAAATTGTTTGACTTTGAACTAAGCATGTGGCTGTAAGTCGTAACTATTCTAGGAAGCAGGAGGCCTCAGATGACAAAACATTATTTTACTTTAATGATGTGAATGCAAGATGACATTCTGAAAAGCAGCAAAAGCTCAGAGTATCCAGAGATCTTTGGTATGTTTACTTGCATGCTTTTTAGTATGCTGAATAATACAATGGTTTATTTTGGAGAAAGGGCAAACCCATTGGTAAAGCACCTGCCCTCTACCATGCATTCAGTGGCATATGTTGGGACATTTATGTTAGCTTTATGTCATATTTGCCTTTTTAACGTGCCTACTATTTTAACAGAAATTGTTTTTAGCTGTTTAAGGGTGGCATATCTGGAGTCCCCGCTAGAATTCTATGTAAAATGAAAACAGCTATATTAGTTAAGCTGTCCATCATACCCAAAATCTCTTCTATATTTGAAATAGTAATTGATGTAATAGTACTTTCAAACCAGCACAAACAAGGTATTTGTCCTTCCTAAGGATAAAGCTATTTTTTCTAGATGGCATTAATGAATGTTAATCAAGGTTTAACAAATTAACAAAATTTTGTGGTCATATTATTCAAACTCACAAGCATGCAAAAATCTGGGGAAATAACTGCCACACCTTCTCTGCTTCTACATGCATCAATTCTTTTTAGCTGGCTTCAAGCCAGTGAGATCTCTATTTAATTTTGCCTGTAGCATTTTTCTTGTAATTTTAATTGTGTGTGTGTTTGTGTTGGGCTAAAATCCAAATTGTTATGTGTGTTACAGAAAAGCATATCTACTTGGGGAAGAGAGTGATAGGTTTTCAATGTTTGGTTCTAACTGCAGGTCTTTTGTGTGGTATGAAGTCCTGATATGGAGATTCCTGGCTTCCAGGGCAGCTTTCCAGAGATAGAAGAGCCTCTACTGTGAAAGGAGGCTGGAAAAGCCATGTTGTATGATTCTAACACTTTGGATCTTAGCTGAGGACTGAACAGTAGTGTGTATTCCAAGATTCTACAACTGCATTGCCGACTTACAGCATTTCATATCAGACACAGATGTATCATCTCAAGAACTTCAAATTTTTAAAGCTGGTTCCTAGCAGTTAAGGGTAGAAAGTCTCAAAGATGCATAAGTAATGTTTAAAGAAATTAAGTCCACCAAAAAGTGTGATAGTAAGCAGGGTTTCAATAATCAAGGGAAGGTCTGCTGTTCTCATTTGCAAAATGTAAAATAAATGTATGCATGTGTTTGTAATTCATACATATTGCAAAAGTTTGTTTTAGTGCACATTATACAGAACTCTAGTTACTTTGATGTTTGTTCTTCCCACCCCTGTCCAAACAGTTTTAATAATTATCTACTTGCCAGATCACCTTTGTATTGGGAAGAAAGAATCAGTGAAAATAATTTCCCTTTCCACGGGAGATAGGACTAGGGATGGAAAAGACAGGCAAATTACTGATTTCTATTTTTATATTTTATAATAAATGCATTGCCTACAGAACAATGTATACTAGGTGGTGGTAGAGACAAAACATTGGCTTTAGGCACTGGATCTTGAATGACTGAAGTAAGGCAAACTGGGAAGAACTGCCTTTGTGCAATAACAAAACTGCTTTTCTTTCATTACTCAGTAAATAGAACTGGCTTCTATTCTGGGATGAGAGTAAAGTTTCCAGGGTAGAGGGTGATGGGCACCTGGCAAAGAGTACAGTGAATAAGCTGAATCTGCTCTTCCAAAGTCTCACTGCTGAAGAACTAGCTGAACTTACCCTGTTAGTGTTCGTGGCAGTAGCTCCTCTTCTGCCTAGCTGAATTATTTGGTGACAATTTCACCCATCAAAATAACTGTGTTTTCTCCTCCCCTCCCTATTAACTACTTCTGAGTAAGGAAGGACATGTCAGTGCAATAACTGTAGCTGCCTATGTACCCCAACCCAACCATCTCATCAGTACAACTGTTACTGAAATCTAGAGAAGATACAAATTGGGGGATGAGACATGCTTTTAAAGTTGTTGACCAGGAAGGGCTAGGGAAAGACTGGAATCTTAACACACACACACACACACACCTCTGCCTTGGTTCTAGCCCTACCAGTATGTCCCACAACTACCAGTTTGAACTAAAAGGTCTTAAGACATTTGGAAGATACCATTGAAAGGCCATATTGCCCTAGGGTACAAGGGACCTACATTCTTGTAACTCACTAAGCCTTACAATAATCTTGCAAGACTGGGGAGAAAATAATACACATGCACACAAACCATCCTTCTATCCACCCATCCGCCCACTTACAGAACAGTGGTGCATTCTTGTCTGTGCATGGAATGCTTCTTTGAAATGAATAGGAAAGCCTGTGCATGCAGGAAGTTTGTGCAGGAGCTGTGTTGGAAATATATTTCAGTATTCTAAACATCTTCCAAATTACACTGTCACAGAGGGTCAGGAGAAAGATTAAACAAATGTTTACTTGAAGTATCAGGTACAGCACAGAGTTAGGCTTGCTTTAAGCCTGCATTGGAATACTGCCAACAAAAAACTTCCATTAATATCACAAGGCAGCAATTGTATTCTTTATGATTCTTATAAAGCCAGATTAGCTTTTCCTTCACTTTGGATATGTAAAAGTTATATATGAAAGCTGTTTTAGATGCAGTGACAGAAAATATAATCTAAAATTCATGGTAGAGTACTATGGTGATTGAGACCAACCAATATGCCACAAAAGTATCAGCAAACCTTTGCCTTCTCCAGAACCCTTTATTAGACTAAATGGTACAAAAAGTAGGACCTGGAAGTTAATAGAAAAGTTCCAAATTTTGTCCATGGGATCTGCAGTCTAGATCTAGTCCAGAAACAGATTTGAAGATGGACTGAATTAGTTATTGCTCAGCCTTGCAGGATCGGAAAAAGCATATTGCTATGTATTATATCTACTGTTAATCCTACTTAGAATTAATTACCATGAAGTGACGACATGTTAGGCAGACATTGCATAAAACCCTATATAAACCTAAAAAGCCACCTTTAACTGAGGAATAATGATCCTTGCTGCTGAACTGGAATTGAGTCAAAAAGATTGTACATATAGGTCAGCTGTAACTGCAACTGATACTGTAACTGATACTACTGTAACCTATTTAATAGTGGACCTTTTGTTCATGAATTTAGCTTTAACTTCAGTAATTCCACTCCCCCTTAATCTGCAAGTTAAATGGTTTATTCATTTCAAGAATTTAGAACAAATGTTTCTGACTAATTTCATCCCACTTCCACTCATCATAATATCACATGAGATCAAAAGTCCAAAGAATAACTTTTCTTCAAGAGTAGCATTTTCTAGCTGTTATGTTCTAAAGTTACAGGATATTCAGCAAACAAAATGAATCACCAGAATGTGGTAAACTATGGACTATTTATTACTAAGTATTCTCATTCTTTATTTTTGCCTTAATAGGTGGCATTTCACATCTTGGTAAACCTTGTTAATTTTCTATTTGTATATGCCTAAACAATGAGCAAAGCTTGTTGAGAAACAACATGGCTTATATACAAGTAATTTTTGTCTCACTAGTCTCCAAGTTCTGGAAAGGTAATCTGATAGGCATAGTCTATTTGGGCTTCCTAAGGACCTTTGGCAAAGTTCCCTGCAAAAGATTCCTGAGCAAACTGGGTCATGGAACAGAAAGGAACAAGTCCTCTTATGTATTTGTAACATTAAGGGACAAAAAGCAGAGCACTTGTGTAATATTTGTGGGTTCCTCATAAGTTGGTCACTGCAAACAATTCTAGTCTAGATGGATCCTTGGTCTGACACAGGATTGATTCTTTTTATCATTCTTCCTTTAAAATAAAATAAGGTGACTAAGCCAGTCATGTCAAGATATGTTCAGAGTTATATTAGCATTACAACCAGAAGTGAAAATATATTGCATAAACATAGGTGCCTGAGCTAGTGAAATTAAATGGTTAGTAACAATATATAACTATTTTAGTAGATCTGGCAGAAGTCTGATGAGAACTTTAAATCAAATGTCTCTTTAGAAGGCTTCCATGAAAGATTTGGCCCACAGTAGAATGCACCAAATAGCAAAAGTGAAATGAAAATGCTAACAGTGGGCAGGGAAAATGTGTGACCATACATTGGTTTTCAGCAGCTGAAGAATTCGTGGTGTTTGAAGACAATATGTATCTTCAGGGCTTTTTTTTTTTTTTTGTCATAGAACGCACGGGAACAGCGTTCCGGCACCTTTTTTTCAATGGATTTTACGAAGAAGTGATTTTGAACGGAGTAGCAGATCAGCAGCAAACATCATTAATATAGTGCCTGCAGGCTGCTATTGTGTCTGCTATCTGATAGTGAGAGATAGCTGCTTGGGACGTGGCTTGGGATTGGTGTGTGTGCTTACTGCCGGCGGGGCGTGAGTTCCGGTACCTTTTTTTTTTTTTTTTTACAAAAAAAGCACTGCGTATATTCTATGTTTACAATACATTTCATCTACTGTCAAATCCTGCTACTTCTGTACAATGTAGATTTAATTAAATGTGGAAGAGGATGGCAATGTCTACAAGATTACTTTGGATAACTGGTGTGCATAGACATTTTTCATAGCCACCTTAATCATTTTGGTTTAGATTAGCAAGTAAGTACTGAACAGTGACATTGCTAATGAGTCATCCTAATTTATAGATAAATGACTTGCTGTTGTTTTCTGTATAAAGTATACATGCATAATCAAACCTTAGCCCTGGGGATAATGTGTAAATTCAGTACACTTTAAAACGAGAAGCTGGCACAATTACAATCAGTTTTCTTGAAATGTAAGCATGTGTTCAAGAACATAATTCAAAAGCAAGATGCGAAATACATAGCATCTCGAGTAATTAGGAACACACAGTCTGACAGAAAGATAGATTACTCCTACAACAAGTCTGACTCTGGGAACAGGCCTGGTTACAAGCAGGCACATCCAGACCACTGTTCTCCCAACCCCTCCATATACAGAGATAGCTTTTCAGGTGGTGTACACAGGATGACATTAGAATGACCCTACCCATCCTGGAGTTATGGAATTGGAAGGATCTTTTAAACCATCTTGTCTTATCCCTGAAAGCCAGAGCTGGGGTACTCCCAGAATTAGAGCATCCAAAACAGATGGCTGTCCAGTCCTTGCTTAAAGCCCTTCAACAACAGATTACTCACCCTTCTGATTGGTTTCCTTAACAAAACTGCCTTTCCAATCAAAATGTTTCTCCTCATGTTCAACCAAAATCCAATCTCCTATAATTGAAACCTATTAGATCTAGCACTACCCTGTAAGGCAGCAAAAAACAAGTCTTTACCAACTTCCATGCAGTGGTCCTTCAGGTATGTCAAGAGTGATGTCATGTTCCTCTTCTCTTGTCCCAAGCTAAACATACCCATTTTGTTTCAAGCTTTCCTCACAGGGCTTGTTTTCCATACATGTGACTAGCTTTTTGCCCTCTTAAGAACCTGTTCTAATTTGCTTACATCTTTGAAGTGCTCCAGTTGTGGTATAAGTGGTGCAGAATACAATGCAACTGTTACTTATGACAGAAACTACAATTCTGTTAATAAAGCCTAGCATTGAATTAGAATACTTTGTTATACTAATGCTGTTGCATTGAGCTTGTGTTTGACTGTAATCTTGAAATCTGTGTAACTCTAGACTTGATTATTGTATTTCCAAGACTGAGTCCTGAGGCCCTGTAGAAAGGGGGCTTCCCCCATAGTCATTACATGAGGAAAGTGTGCAGAACCACTGACATCAACTGGGAGAAAAGAGGTTGAGAAATATCCCCCAGAACTGCTATTCTCATGCAAATTGGAGTACCCATGATTTCATTTGCCATTTTAAAAACCTGTTGTCTCCCCTATTTGTGATTTCCATAGTAGGCGATTTAAGGCTTTCCCCTGTTCAGAAGAAATCCGGATCCAGGAGTTCTTCGTAATTCAGGGTTTTATAAGAAGAGCAGCAATCAGCAGCACGAGTGTGGAAAATTCCCCATATGCTAAGACCAAAATTATACACTGCTCAGAAAGTATCAGCAACTGTAATTAATCATTGTAAGTTTGAGCACCAGACAAAAAGCAATGGTTTTTGTTTACATTAAACATTCTTGATTTTAGTCCAATGCTTTTTGGTTCATAGATATTATAATTAATTTTGTAAAGAAACAGTTCTCAAGCAGCTTTAATTTATAATTACCATAACTAGATCTCTGAAGGAAATATTCTGACTTGTTAAAAGAGATTACTGTTAGAAAGTTTATCAGTCTCAATTCACTGGCTTGTGTGTGCCACAGCAGTCAGTCATAACTAGTTTCTGGAAGCCACATTGCATCTTTACTATGTTCCCAGGCATACATTAATAACACAGAAAAAAATGGTTAGAAGTAGCATTATGTTTGAGTCACTTCAGTCATGTGCTGCATGGGAAAATTTGTTTTAGCAAAGTAAATGAATGCAGCATATTGAGCATACATGCAAATTTTCCAGGTCAGATGTCTACTGGATTTTGTGCAAAATGTTGCAGATAAAAGTATTTCATACAGAAAGAAAGAAAGTACTTTCCCAGGTAATCTGCTATAATACAGCGAATTGTTATCCTGTGGAGATGTTTGACACTGCATAAAATTAACCCACTGTGGAAATTCCTCAGGCAACTCTGAAGAGTTAGTTATTCTATCTAGCATCAAAGATGGCAACAAAGCATGGCCCAGTGTTTCACTCTGACATGTTTCCAAATGGCATCAAAAATGTTGCGTGATGTCATTCAATTTTGTTGTAAGCAAAATTTCGAGACCATCCTTGTATGATAGTTACAACTGTCTGTTTTAGCAGAAAGACTGTTCAGAAATTTTAATTATCAGGCTATATAAATGTTTAATTGTATGCAGATTATCATTTAATTGCTTGCTACATTCCATACTAAACAAGCTAATATAATGGGGACATAGCTTTGTGCTAAGAGAGATAAGTAACCTGGTGCCCTAGTTATTTTGGACTGCAGCTTCCATAAACTTCAGCCAGTGATCAGTGCTTACAGGAGATGTAGTCCAAAATGTTAGGAGGCCACTCAGTGTCCTTCCTCTGTGGTAAGGCTTTGGGAGGTAAACCCCTCTCAGGAAAACAATTCTCCTGCCTCTTCTCCACTGCCATGTTTATAGCCAAATGAGGCCATGAGTTGTCATCATGCTGCTCTTGGGTCTCCAGATGCTGCTTTTAAATGCCAGGTTGGTACACAATAAGACCTCCCTCATCCATGATTTCATAGTGGATGAGGTGGCTGATTTGGCATGCATAACGACCTGGGTGGGTGAACGGGAGGCGGGGAGTAGGGTTAGTCTTTCCCAGCTCTGCCCACCTGGATACTTAGTACAGCATCAAGGTAGACTGGAAGGTCGGGAGGGAGGAACAGGGTTGCCATGGTCTCTAAGAATTGTCTCTGTGCAGGCTCCCTCTCCAATTGACTCCCAATTGACTCTAGAGTGTTTGTATCAGCAAGAAGAGATCTTGACCTTCCTCTTTGTGACAGCCTTTGAGGTACTTATAGAGGGATATCATGTCTCTCCTCAGTCTTCTCAAGGCTGAACATGCCCAGTTCCCTCATAGGGCATTGTTTCCAAACCCTGGCTTGTTTTTATTATCCTCCTCTAGACCCTTTCTAATTTTTCAGCATCTTTCTTAAATCTTGGTACCCAGAACTGGACATAGTATTCCAGATGGGGTCGGACTAGTGAGAAGTATAGGGGAACTACTAGTTCTCATGATTTGGAATACTTCTATTAATGCATTTAAAAATAGCATTTGCCATTTTGGCAGCTGCATCACATTGTTGGCTCATATTTAGTCTGTTGTCCACAATTACTCAGAGGTCTTTTCCTTTTTAGTTCTCTTGAACCACATGCTCCCCATCTTGTACCGATGCATCTGGTTTCTTTTTCCTAAGTGGAGGACTTGGCAATTATCCTTATTGAATCTCATTCTGTTGCTTTCAGCTCAGTGTTAATTTATCAGGATCGCTCTGGATCTTCATTCTGTCTTCTAGGGTGTTTGCTATTTCACTCAGTTTTATATCATTTACAAACTTGATTATCTCGTCTTTATTTCCTCATCTAAATCATTAATAAATATGTTGAGGAGCACTGGGCCCAGGACTGAACCCTGTGGCACCCCACTAGTTACTGTCCGCCAGTTTGCGAAGGTGCCATTGATGAGCACTCTTTGTGGCCAGTTTTGGACTTTTAGTAGCCAATTTTGGATCCACCTAATACTTTTTCTATCTAGTCTAGTTTTTGCTTATTTACTTTTCAGAATGTCATGAGGCACTATGTTGAAAGTTTTGCTAAGGTTTAGGCAGATTATATCCACAGTGTTTCCTCTGGGAGGTAACCCAGTCAAAAAATGAGGTTAAATTAGTCTGACAGGATTTATTCTTGATAAATCCGTGTTGGCTTCTATTAATCACTGCATTTTCTTTAAGATGCTTGCAGAATGATTTTTTAATAACTTTGTCCAGAATTTTTCCAGGGATTGATGTCAGACTAACTGGTCTGTAGTTCCCAGGTTCATCTTTTCCCCCCTTTTTGAAGATAGGGACAAGGTTAACCCTTCTCCAGTAGTCTGGCACTCCTCCTGTTTTCCAAGATGTATTGAAGATAATAGCCAGTGGTTCTAAGAGTTCCTCTGCTAGTTCTTTTATGACTCTAGGATGAAGTTCATCAGGCCCTGGAAATTTGAATGTTTATTCCATCTAGGTATTCCTTGACCATTCTTCTGTCAGTCTTGGGCTGCCATCTCTCACTTTCAGCCTTTTTACTCCCACTTGGTCTGAGGCAAGACTGAGGCAAAGTAGGAACTGAGTGCTTTTGCCTTTTCCTTGTCATCTGTTATGACGCTGCCATCCACTTTGGCAGGACACCCTTCTCTTTCACATGTCTTTTGTTTAGATCTGAAGAAGGCCTTCTTGTAGTTCTTAGCATTCCTTGCTATTCTCAGTTCATTTCCTGCTTTAGCCTTCCAGATGTCATCTCTGCAATTCCTTGCTATTTGTTTATACTCTTCATTTGAGGCCTGGCCCTGCTTCTACTTCCTGCATGTGTTATTTTTTCCTTTCAGGCTGGCACTACTGTTTTTGTGGCATCATGAAGGCTTCCTCTCTTGTCTTCCACACTTTTTCTTGTTTGTATTGTTCATAGTTGTGCTTGGAGAATCTTCTTTTTCAAGTTTTCCCACCCCTCCTGGACTCCTTTTCCCCTAAGAGTGAGTTGCCACGGCACTGTGCTTATCACTGTTTTAAGTTTGTCAAAGTTGGCTTTTTTTGGAAGTCCAGGATGTGTGTATAGTTGTAGTTAACTTTTGTCTCCTTAATAATTGAGAATTCGGGTATTGCATGGCCACTTTACCCCAGAGTTTCCATGGCTGCTATTTTGTCCATTTTGTACGTTCTGTTGGAGAAAGTTGTCAGCAACACATGTCAGGAATCTCTTGGAGGGGCCATGTTTGGCAGAAATTGTCTCCCAGGATATATCAGGAAAATTGAAGTCCCCCATGATAACTATAACATTCTTCTTGGAAATGCTGACAAGCTTCTTTTCGAAGGTTGCATCTTTGTCCTCTTTTTGACTGGGTGGTCAGTAACAGACACCAATAACTATGTTTTTCTTTTTTCTTTTTCTCCCTTTGAATTAAGCCAGAAGTTTTCAATGAGACTAAGTTCCTCTGCTTGTATTTCTATGCAGATGTACATGTGTCTCACATATACTGCAACTCCACCTCCCTTTTTGTCCTATTTTTATTTATTTATTTATTTATTTATTTATTTATTTATTTATTAAAACATTTCTATGCCACCCCATTCACCGAAGCCTTGGGGTGGCTCACAACATTAAGTTAAAATACAAACATTAAGTTAAAACATTAACTTAACATAATATTAAGTTAAAATGCCGTCCGGTGGAGCTCTTTCGAGTGGTGCAAGGCCTGGTTCACCCAGGGCCAAAGGAAGAGCTGATTCCACCCTCAAAGGCCCGCTGTGACGACTTTGCCGAGCATTTTAGGGAGAAAATCGCTCAGATTCGTCACGAGCTGGATTCCACTATTGATTCAGAGGTTTTAAGGGAGACACCAACGCTACCGTCTGGTCCAGAATTATTGGATGAATTTCAGTTATTGCGGCCCGATGATGTGGACAAGGTGCTTGGACGAGTACGTCCTACCACTTGCCTTCTGGACCCTTGCCCGTCTTGGTTAATAAAGGATTCCAAGCACGGGATTGGAACCTGGATCTTGGAAGTGGTTAACGCTTCTCTGAGGGAGGGTCGGGTGCCTGCCCCTTTAAAGGAGGCGGTAGTCCGACCGGTCCTGAAGAAGGCGTCACTGGATCCAGGGATGGCCGCTAACTATAGACCAGTGGCCAACATCCCGTTTCTGGGCAAGGTGTTAGAGCGAGTGGTGGCGGGACAACTCCAAGCACTCTTGGATGAAACTGATTATCTGGACCCATTTCAGTCCGGCTTCAGACCCGGGTACGGTACTGAATCTGCCTTGGTCGCCCTGTACGATGACCTGTGCAGGGAGAAGGACAGGGGGAGTGCGTCCCTGTTGGTTCTCCTGGACCTCTCAGCGGCTTTCGATACCATCGACCATGGTATCCTTCTGGATAGGCTGGCGGGATTGGGGGTCGGAGGCACCGCTTTGCGGTGGTTCCGCTCCTATCTCAACGACCGATTCCAGAAGGTGGTGTTGGGGGACTATGGCTCTGCGCCATGGCAGCTTTGCCATGGGGTACCGCAGGGTTCCATTTTGTCCCCTTTACTGTTCAATATCTACATGAAACCGCTGGGAGAGGTCATCAGGAGGTGTGGGCTGCGGACCCATCAGTATGCTGATGATACCCAGCTCTACCTCTCGTTTTCCACCAATCCAGGTGAGGCAGTGGCTGTACTGAACCGGTGCCTGGCCGAGGTAATGGGCTGGATGAGGGCCAATAAACTGAAGCTCAATCCAGACAAGACGGAGGTCCTGTTGGTTGGCGGTTCGGGCTTCGGAGAAGGTGACCTGAACCTTGTCCTGAATGGGGTTGCACTCCCTCCTAGGGACAAGGTCCGCAGCTTGGGAGTGCTCCTCGACCCGGAGCTTTCACTTGAAGCTCAGGTGACAACAGCGGCGAGGAGCGCTTTCCTCCAGCTTCGGCTGATTCATCAGCTGCGCCCCTACCTGGAGTACGACTGCCTTGCAACAGTGACTCATGCGCTGGTGACTTCCCGTCTTGACTTCTGTAACGCGCTCTACGTGGGGCTACCCTTGAAGACGGTCCGGATACTTCAATTGGTTCAGAATAGAGCTGCCAGGCTGCTGACGGGGACTGGACGTTATGTTCACATGACACCAGTTCTCCGTCAGCTTCACTGGCTCCCCATTGAAGTCCGGGCCCAATTCAAGGTGTTGGTAATGACCTATAAAGCCCTAAACGACTTGGGTCCTGGTTACCTGAAGGAGCGCTTACATCCATATTTGCCCAGTCGCCCCCTGAGATCGGCGGGAGAGGCCCTTCTCCGGGAGCCCTCCGTGAGAGAAATTAGGAGGGTGGCTACTCGGAGAAGGGCTTTCTCAGCGGTGGCGCCTAAGTTATGGAATGCGCTCCCCAGAGAGGTCCGCCTGGCGCCGTCGTTATTTGTTTTTCGGCGCCAGGCTAAGACCTTTTTATTTAAGCAACATTTTAAATGCTAAATACAATTGAATTTTATCTGGCCAGGGCGGCTTATTTTATAATGTGAGTTTTAATTAAGATTATTTTATATGGATTTTAACTTGTTTTATCTATGTTGTAAGCCGCCCCGAGGCTTCGGCGAATGGGGCGGCATAAAAATGTTTTAATAAATAAATAAATAAATAAATAAATAAAATGTTTGTAAAATACAAACATTAAGTTAAAATACAAAAAATAACAATATAAAATAAGTCACCCTGGCCAGATAAAATCAAATAATATTAACAATTAAAATGACGCTTAAATAAAAAGGTCTTCGCCTGGCACCGAAAAACAAATAACGACGGCGCCAGGCAGACCTCTCTGGGGAGCGCATTCCATAGATTAGGCGCCACCGCAGAGAAAGCCCTCCTCCGAGTACCCACCCTCCTAATTTCTTTCACGGAGGGTTCCCGGAGAAGGGCCTCTCCCGCCGATCTCAAGGGGCGGCCGGGCATATATGGATGTAAGCGCTCCTTCAGGTAACCAGGACCAAAGCCGTTTAGGGCTTTATAGGTCATCACCAATACCTTGAATTGGGCCCGGACTTCAATGGGAAGCCAGTGAAGCTGACGGAGAACTGGAGTCATGTGAACATAACGCCCAGTCCCCGTCAGCAGCCTGGCAGCTCTATTTTGAACCAATTGAAGTATGAACAGGTTATATCTATCAGTAGTACAGTTCCAGTCATGTGAGTCATCCCATCAAGTTTCAATTATTCCTATGAGATTGTAATTGTCCTCGTGTACTAAGAGCTCAAGTCCAGGTTGTTTGTTTCCCATATTCTGGGCATTGGTCTAGAGACAAGAAGATCATGTTCTAATTTTAATTCATCTTTGCCATGCTTTTATCCTTACCTGTTTGTTAATTCCAATGCTGGTTTGATGCAGAAGCAGGATTACCATAGAGCAGTAGGGATGTGCTCCACAAGTTAAAATTGATTGGTTAGGGAATTTGATGCTCTGGCTAAATTAAAACCCGATCTCCTTACATCACTTGCTCTAACATCACAAGACATTGCAACTCAGTTTGGGATTCAGACAGAATGGATTCCAGTCACACCTAATCACTAGACATTCCACAGTGTGTGTTAGCACAAAAGTGTTAGCACAAAATTGCAGTGTTCCTGAATGCATTCTGAAAATTGTTCCTGTGTGTGAGAATACACAATTGTCCTATAACAGTGATGGCAAACCTTTTAGAGACCAAGTGCCCAAACTGAAACTCAAAATCCATTTATTTATCGCAAAGTGCCAACACTACAATAAAACCTGAAAACTCTGCTTTTAGTTTAGAAAAAACACCTCACAGCCAGTCCAAGCATATATATATATATATATTTATCCATGGCAGCGCACTGACCAACCATGCGAAAGCTCGGACAAGTCGGGGCTAATGAGTCGCGGCTCGTGACATCATCACCTGGCACCGCTACTCCTTTCTGAGCATGTGCATGGCCCCTATCTGCGCTGTTACTTGATGCTTGACTGCTGGAGTGATGCTGGCGCAACTTGGCTTACGTGCCGACAGAGAGGGCTCTCCGTGCCCGCTGTGGCAAGCATGCCATAGGTTCACCACCACTGCCCTAACTACACTAGTGCTCTCCCATAGCCCTAAATACAGGGATAAAGTTCCAGTGAAAAGTGGGTGATTTTGAAGAAGCCTTCCTTGAGTAGCTCTTTCTGCACAGCTCATCATTTCTGCCCATTCTAAGCACATTCCAACCATACAAATCATGCCAGGACACCTTGTTTTTCTAACCCTAACCCTGCCCTGGTGCACACCCCTAATCCTAATATAGGGCTAAATTTCTATTGAAAAGAGGGTGATTTCGAAAAAGCCTTCCCTGAATAGCTTTTTCTGCACAGCTCATCATTTCTGCCCTTCTAAACACAATGAAACCTGAAAACTGAGGTTTTAGTTTAGAAAAAACACTTCACAGCCAATCCAAGCAAATATATATATATCCTTGGCAGCACACTGACGAGCCATGCGAAAGCTTGGACAAGTCGTAGCTAATGAAATAATGAGTTGTGGCACGTGACATCATTGCCTGGCACTGCTACTCCTTTCTGAGCATGCGCATGGCCCCTGTGTGCGCTGTTATACGCTGCTTGGCTGCTGGGATGATGCTAGGCGATTGGCTCGCATGCCGACAGAGAGGGCTCTGCATGCCCTCTGTGGCACGCATGCCATAGGTTCGCCACCTCTGTCCTATAATATGACATTCTAAAATATGTGACACATCACAACATTAAAGCCAATTTAGAACCTCCTAAATTCTTGAAGAAACCAGTGGCTGGGATCACACTGCATGACAACTCAGGGTGGCCATCGGACCATTTGTACTGAGGAACTGTTCCACCAGCAAGGGGTTGGCGTATTGTCTGAACCTAAGTGGCCATTCCTATTGTGGGAGAAGGGAAGGGGCAAGAAAACCTGTTGCCAAGAGTGGCAAACCCCCACCCCTGTAATTCTTGTCAGGCTTCTCCTGGCCACCACTGGGGACTCTTACCTCACAGGTACTGAAGAAGCACTTAGAGGTGACTTTCACTGGTTTGCTGCAATCTTCTTCCTCTTTAGCTTTGTCCTTTTTGAGATTGCAACCTCTGTTTTGAAAGCAACTGTCAGCCCCTTCAAAGCGTCTGAGCATGGCATGAGCGTAGCTGGTTGGAGCCGGGGGTCAGACTAGATGGTCCGGGAGACCCCTTCTGACTCGCTCTGTTTCTGTTTCTATGTTACATATTGGCCTGCCGAGGAACCATGGGAAATCTTGTGAGAAAAACCAAACAACCTCAAGTTTCTTTTAAAAGAGTCTGGATTTCATTTTTTCTATTTTCATGAGCACCTAGAATCTTGGGAACCATTGGGAATGTGGGACCATCCTTAGAACCACCAAGTCCAAAATAGAGATCTTACTGCAACAGGGGTGCAAATCTCACCCACCCCCTTTTTCATGAGCACAAATCACTTGTGCTTTTGTTTTGGCATGACAGCTCACCTTTCATCAGCTCACCTTTGAACCAATCAAGGGTGGTGGGGAGGGAGTGGCTATTTAGATTCTCTCCAGGTTAATATCCATGTCTGGTACTTGCTGCACTTTGCAAGCAGGTATCTCTCTGGACATCGCTCAGGCAAATCTGCCCAACTTTGGACCTCTGTAACTGTACAGGTGCAGATTTATGATAAACTGAAAGAAAACTAAATTAACTTATGCAAATATTTGTGCACATTTAGTGATCCAAAAAGACTTTTAAATGAGGTTTGCAACTGCAGACCCTCCAAGATGACAAACTGGCTGTCATTGTAGATAAAACAGAGGTGGCTGTCAAAACAAAGACTGCAATTTGGGGGGGCGGGGGGGAGGATACAATAAACCTCAGCAGCTTATGATTGCGGCAGAGAGGTAAGAACAAGTTGGGCCTACCATGGAGCCTCCTGGCATATGCACAGGAAGACTGAGGCCGCAGGGAGAGGGGGCAACAACCCATGGTGAACCCAATTATCTGTCAGGTACACTGTGGGTTGTTGGCAGAACAAGCAACATACCATGACTTATTGCCTGGGTAGGTTGGCATGATGTGTGAAGGCTCTACTGCATTTATCTGAGAAAGGACAAAATGTACTCCCACTGAGTTCAAATCTGCCAGAGGGAGCCTGGCCCTAGTTCCAGGCCAACACAGCAGTGAGGGGGCCGACACACTCCCTCTCTGCACTGCCACTTACTGCACAAAGTTCCACATGGAAGCCTATTTGCTTGAGAATCCTGCATGTGCCCCTCCTGTTGCCCATTTTTTGAAGTGGAATTATACAAATTGCATCTCTGTGATCTCTGGTGGTGAACAAATCCTTTCCCTCCTACGAATTGTGTACCAGCCAACCTGCTGATGAAGCAACTATTAGCCCACACAGAGAGACACAACATGCCTTATCAGCCCATGATTTTAATGTTCCCCTCTCAGAGATTAGGGATCCAACATTTCCAAGAACACCATGTGCTCTCCTTGAAGCTTGGGGTGCTGCTTAGTCCTACTCTGTCCCTGGATCTTCAGCTGGCAGTGGTAGTAAGGACAGTGGTTGCACAATTACGAGTGGTGCACCAGCCAGTTATGTCACACTTAACACTGCTGCTGTGTGTTGCAAGTAGACACCTGAAGAGTGTCTAGAAACATCAATTGATGCAAACTGTGGCAACTAGGAAGCTAACCAGTGCACAGTACTGAACCATATTACACTTGTTTTGAAAGACATGCCCTATTGCCATTGCTTTCCAGACTCAATTCAGGATGCTAGTTTTATCTTTAGAGCCTTCAGTGGCTTAGGACTTTGCTGCCTAAGGGACATTATGAACCTGTCTGGTTGTGAAGATCTGCAAAAGAGGCTGCTCTTGAGGGCACTTGTTGGGCAGGCACCCTGTGTCAATCCTAACCTATGGAGTGGCTCCCATTTTCTTGACTTTTTGAAAGGGTGTGAAGATGTTTCTTTTATATGTAGCTTTTTACATTATGTAAGTGTGTGGTCATAATCTGCTTCTAATTGGAACATACTAAGCCAACAGAATTTTCAATAGCTTTCAGACCAAACTAGGTACTTTGGGTTGGATCTAGGCCATAGTTAATTGAAATTACATCCCACTGTATTCAATGGGACAAATTAGTCATAACTTGGTTCCTATTGATCCCAGATGGACTTAAGTGCAATTAATTCAGTCAGAATCTAGTGTAATCCAAGCTGCATGACATCAGATCCAAAAGAATATTTGCCAGTTTTTACTTTTTATTTTTTTTAACAAACTTCCCCAATCTCCACATGATACATTATCTATCGAGATACCTGGATTCTAATATAAGGTTTCCCCCGCCTCCATCCACATCTTTCATTATATCTTCTGGTAGTGTTTTTTCCTTTATTTTTTTGCAGCCAAAGGTAATCACTGAATAAAAGGATATGAATAATGTTTACTAGACATTCTAAACTGCTAATTAAATTTGTTATTCTCTCCACCGCTTTCTTAATGTACAAACTGCACTTTATGAGAAACTATCATTTTGTATATGTTCAATTTCAATTATATTGTACCAGCTCTGATTAAAGTAAGAAGGCATGGATGATAGTTTCAAGTATCAAAGCTTTCAGAATGCCTTTTAAATGCCAACCAGATATGAACAGTTTTGCTACTTTAGCACTCTCAACTGCAAATTTAGGAATCTTAAATTGCTTGTGATCCGTTTGTTTGGGACATACATTTAACAACACTATTTGAGACTACCATTTGGTAAGCAACTTATCTTAGTTCAGACCAAGCAGTGGCTGTTTGGCAGATATGCTACAAGACCACTATATATATAGTATACATACATATATAGTATACATACACTATACACACATACACACACACGCAGTCACTTTGATGTAGTTTTGCTTCTGTCTATTGAGCCACAGAACAGATCACAGTACAGCACTACAGAGTTCAGGTCTGTGTCCCAGGAAGATCCAAGTACCCTCCTAACTTGTCCAAGAATCTCATAACTCCTTATGAACTTTACCATTTGTGGCACCTACTCATATATCAAAAACTTTTGGAAAGAGTCTTTTAAATGGTAAACAAGGTACTACTGCCATAATCATACATCCAGGGAGTCAAGAATTTCCGATCTTACTGAGGATAACTGCTCAATTCATATAAACAAGATATAAACAGAAGCTAGAGAGTATTTTGTGAACAAGGCAAATGGGAGGTTCATGAAGTACATGATTATAATCCATAATTAACAGATTCTAATTCATAATGTACATCTGTATAGTTCAGATGTAACTGTTACTCAGGGAACTAAGCAACACATTTCTAATCAGGAATAAGACTGGGAGAAGAAAACCAAAGCTGAGCTATCTATCATGGCCATCCAAGAATAAGCTCATTTGGGAGCAAAGACAGGAGGAAATTCTCACAGATGACACACGCAAATGGCTATGTCTAGCAGGTACTAGGTATGATTCCATCTTGTCAAACAGGAGGGTGTTACATGTTATTCTGACTCCCATTGTTCTGGACACTTTCTGGACAGCCTGCAATATTCCATCCCCGGGCAAGATGTGCTGGAATCTCAGTGGTAGAGCTTTTGTGATTAAGATGATTACCTAAATCTATTTCAGTCTTGCCTTCAGGTCTGGATATGACTACATGCTCTGGTCACCGTGATGGATGATCTACAGCATGAGAACAGGGAAAGGGTGTCCTCTGCGGCTCTGCTGGACCTTTCAGCAATTCTTGGTACCACTGATCATGGTAACCTTCTGAAGTAACTAAGGCAGGATTGGGAAGCACTGTTATATACTTCTCTGGTCATTCTTGGAGTTCTTGTCTCCCCCACACCATCTGTCAGTAAACACATTTCTTAACCTCTCACTCATCACTCCCCGTACACACACTTTCATCCTAGCTCATCACCCACATCCACAAACTGCACCCCCCCGCACCACCCCACAAATCTCCAACCACTTCAGCAGGCACCAGTCTGGCAGTGCACTGATGTTTAGGCAAAACAACATGTCATCCATTCTAGTTTAATGTATGGCATTTCTGATGAGGCCTTAGTACAGGGTGGAGAACCTTCAGCCCATGGAGTCTTCCATGTTACACATTCATAGGAATTAGGAATGCATAAAGCTTCTACTGGAACCAACCTAAGGCATTCCTCAAGCCTAACTACTGCATGCAAGTTGGAAATTGTGGAAATGTGTTGCAAGCCCATGCCCCTCCACGGTCTCCTTCGAGCTGGTACTTCACGTGCTTTAGGGAAAGGCTTTGTCAAGTTTTCCTCAAGCCTAATTGCAGCATTGAGGGAAATGGGAAGGTTGCATCTGGAAGGGGAGGGTTACCCCCTTTTTGTGACCCCTCCCCATGGAGCTCTTATTTCCTATTTGCTACAATGGGAGACTTTCTGCAAGTCTAACTGCAGGGGACATCTTCACAAGTGTGTGCATGTCTCAGAGGTTACCCAATAAGGGAAATCAGCCATCAGACTTAAGAAAGTTTCCCTACTTTATTGCAACCTGATCATTTGGTTGTGTAACCAGACCAAATGATGAAAAGGATATACTCTGTCCGCTATTACTTCAAAATTACACACACAGCAGAACACTAATTCGCACTTTAGTATTTATAATGCACATACTCTCAAAGCCCACGAATCCAGGTAGCTTATTCTAGAGACTATAAGCACATTCACAATCAACGTAGACACCTTATTTTAGGAATGTGACTTCTAGAGAAGCAATTTATTTTTAAAACTATACAAGTTTTTTGTTACCAAAGCAAAATGTATTCACAAACCTGCACTACAAAAGGGAAAGTGGCATACATTTAAAATGTGTCATGTTAAGGAAAACATGTTATCCAACTGCTATTTCATCTTGCCTGTAATTCTCATGTTATTGTTTTAGTTTTCAGTACGTAGAAACACAGCTATGTAAAAAGCTACAGTTACTGAGTCATAAAAATTCTAGATGATTTAAAATCCATGAAAAGGCAAAATGTGTGTCCATCACAAAAAGAAATAATCATAAATCTTCTGTTTCAATCAATGTGCTGTTCTTTCAAAAAATGCTAAAATATGTTCTTTCAAAGTTGTGGTCTTCAAACATTTTCACTGAAGTTAATTTCTTCTTGCTTCTTATTCTCCCTTATTTTAAAAGGCCATTTGTCACCACAGTGAAGCCTAACAAAAACATCCAAAGTATATCCTATTTTGCTACAGGACATGACTCACTAACCTTCTAAACTAATTATTTCCACCGAGTTTGACCACATTTCACAACTCAGTAATGAGTTACTAAATGAAGTGCCTGCTTTTGAAGAAAACCCCCAAAATGTTGTTTAAAATTACAAAAGAAAACATTTACCGATCACAGAAAGAATCCCAATTTTTTTTCACATGTTCAATTATACAATACATCACAATTTTGAAGTCATTTTTGAAGACAACTAATCAATTGCCTTAAACTTCCAGAATGTTGCAAATACTCAGAGGGATAATCAAACATAATTAGTTTCAAAATTCACTATTACATTTCAGAGCTTGTACTGTACAATGTCACTTAAAATTCAAGTTTGTGAAGCTTTAAAATGTGGCATAGAAGAGCAAAATACTTTTCTGGAATGGAAGCTGCCACTTACATCAAAGACTTAATAAACATATGCTACAACCCATATCCAAGGTCTGTTAGTTTTTCCAGGCTCAAATATCTCACCAGTCATTTTGATCAAGATGGGACAAAGCTCAAGAAAAGAACATATATTGTTTATATATTATGCAATTTAAATGCTCATGTCCTAAAAAGGTGAGATTTGGTAAAGAGTTGGGGGCATGCTGAGAATTGTACATAGTGCACCAAATCAGTATCCCATAGGCAAAATGTTATACTAATGACCCTTTCATAGTTTACCCCAACTATGTTTATCAGGAACAGTTTCTTGAACAAACTGCACTGAGATTTTCTATTTTTACTGTGTATACAACATCGAAAGATGGCTGCATAGGTTAGGTTATGGTTTTCCACTCCAGCTGGTATTTTGGATTATGCATAAATACAAATGTATATGTTAAAAAAACCCACTTTCACCTCAGGATGCACATAAATATGAAAAGTGGGATACATCTTATTTGAAAGTTAGTTTAAGCAACAAGCCTAGTTGTAAATTAAGTTTGTGGAACTATATGTTATTCTAACATGGATTACAGCATGTGGCAAAATGTGCCGAAAAAGAAAAAAATAGTTTTATTAAAACAAAACTACCCATATACTAAAAGTTACAGCACTGTAAACATTTAGAAACCATCATTTTGTATGTTGTGGCATCTTAAATATTGAACTGCAGCAAGAAGTTTAAAGAGCTTTCATTTACAATGGCTGTATATTCCTGTATAAAAGTTCTTCTACCTTTATGAAGTAGAATTTCATTACACCTGTAAAATTTAAAATATATAGAAAACTGTATGTGCTTTAGCTTGTTAAAGCATATTAATACTGTTATGAAAAATACAGTGATTTCAAAAGATTAAATATTAAATTAACATTTCAATTCCATTTAAAAATCCCAGATTTTCCAGAAAGAAAACAATTTTCCAGAAATGTCTAGTTCAAACTATTAGAGGAAAAAATGCTAATTTTGGTTAAGAATTTCAACTAGAGAACTCTGGAAATTCAGAGAAAGGAATCTCTTTCAGTTCAAGGCAGAATTTTTAACACCATTGTATGGGAACATTTGACTTCTATTCACAAGGGCTTCAGCTGCTTATGGTTTTAAGCATAATGCCAGTGAAATCCATGATCACTAACTATATAGCTTTTTGCAATTCCTTTAAACATTCCTTTAGAAGAATGCAGTTTATAATGTGGGTGTGTACTGGAAGGTGCTTTTGCTGAAAAGTGACACCATAACCAGTAAGGGGGTGGGAAGAAGATAAACATGCAGATCCACAAAAATTCCATGAAGAAGCAGAAGGCACTCCTGCTCACACAGGGACCTATCACTGAATCCTCACCCACTCTCATTAATCCCACATTTTCCAAAAAGTTACTCTGGTGTGTGAGATGTTTTCTGCTTATACAGTGGGATTTGTTTCAAACTTGCAGAAATGACTTTGTTGAAGTCCATAACAAATCATTTTAAATCTTACTGCACCACTCAGAAGTTTTGTTTTTCAATTGATAATGATCTAGGAGACAAAGTCTAATATAAATATGCCCTTCCAAAATATGTAATTATGTACACCTGTTCTGTGCTAGACCACCTCCCATATACTTACTAAGTTTAATACTTTAATGTGATGCAACTTGTAATATTACCTTAATGCAAGAAAGAAGCAATGACAGAAACAGCACACCTACTCCCATGTTAATTGTTTACCTGAAATATTAGCTAATAAAAATGCCAGTAATGCATGATTCAATTCAAACATAACAACACAATAGGAAGCCAATGTTGTACTTTTTGCTGACTTGCAGATTCTGAGGTAGAAAAGGTCGCTCCTCCTAACTAAACTCAGCTGCACTATAAAATTGTAATTGTGGAACTAGCATTCCTATGCTGATGTTGGAAACATACACACAATGGGAGAATTAGGATCACATCAGTATGCCCCTGTTTGCACAGTGCATTTCAGGCTTACATGGAGACTGATGTACACAGAACCAAATGCCCTTGCTTTGTGCAATGCCGCAATGAAGGTATGCAGGTAGGACCACACAAACATTGAGCTCCATTCATTTAAATCCATTGCATGAACAAAAGGTAAATGACAACTAAGTCAAACACACCAGGAGGTGGGGCCAACACAATCATGCTCTCCCACTATATATATTCTAAATGGTAATATAGTGCTAGTATGTCAAAAACAATAACCAGGCTGCATTACTTCTTTTGCAGAACAGATGGACATACACCTTATGTTTTGAAAAAGGACTGCTGCCAAGTGGCTATTGGCTCATAAGATAAAGAACATTTACTTATACTTGAACACTGGTAGTAGTAATGAAAGTTTGAAACTCAACACAGTGACCTCAACTGAGCAAATCTATTTACTCATGTAGCAGTTGTCTGTACACAAATTGGTTTTGTTTTTCCAAATGTAAGTTTCCATCTTGAATGCAACTTTGAAGTGCTTTCATGAATGTAAAAAGCAGCTTTGACTTCGGTGGGCCCTGAAAAAAAATGTGGGGGGAAAGGTTCTTGCTGTGTTTGGATTTAGTACAACTTCTGGATTATAGCCCATTATAATCAAAACAGATTGTTAAAGCTGGCAAACACACTACAGTTTCTATTAAAGTTTTTCCCCTGGTACAGCTCCATCATGAGTAGCTTTCCAATACAAACCTAATTGTACTACTGTTACATATTTCATTTGCAAAGTCAGGAGTCCTACAGAATAACCCCATTACTATAAAATATTTACAGAACTATTCACCTAAAAATTGCAATCCCTAAACTAGCAACTTAGTCCCTACATTAAAACAAGGGTAACCTTTCACCTGAATCCTTATTTAGATTGATAAATAAACCAGATGTGTGTTAGTCTGTTGAGAGTGTAATGCTGATAGTTGGTGGTCGCTGCTGATTAGACTGCCTGTTTGAAACTGGAATTTCTATTCTTTCTGCTCCAAAAATCAAGTTCTCTTCTTGCAAACTGCACACTGAAAACCGGTTTGCCTCTGTGCTATTGTGATTATTTGGGACTATGACTCCACTAACCTGCTCAAATGATTTACTGAAAAGAGTAGTGCTAGTTCTAGCCAAACTATGACTGCCTGGTTTAGGCAGGGATTGGCTGCTAGTCAGGGTCAGTCTCTTTAAAGACAAAAGCTCTAGATTCTCACTCATTGCTCTCTGGTTTTGTTTACGAGACAGATGTTCTTTGTAGGATTCACCAACAGCTTCTTTTTCTTTTCCTCCAAGTTTGCTTATTCCAGACCTTCTCTGACCCTTGCTTACTGGAGTCTTGTTGCTGGTATTGCTGCTGTTTGCTAAAGCAGAGTGACTTGTTGTAGAAGTAGCCCTAGAGTAAAAACCTTCATCAACTTCAGAGACTTCAATTAATTCTTCTTCTGGAATTCCTAGTTCGTTACCTACATGGAGAAAAGTGAGAATACATATTAATATATTTGTTTATACAGTCAAGTTTTGGAACCAACTAGATTCTATATCATTGTATTTTGGCATTTTCAAGCACAAAGCAAAAGACTAAGGAGCAGTGAGGAAACTTACCTATTAAGTCACATTGACAGAATGTACACAGTATAGTTTATATTACAATCGTAAAGTGATTTTATTTAAACCAAGAAGCATGCTTGAAATCTCTTTTGTAGTGATTTATAAGCACTCCTGTTATTCATGCAATAGAATCAAAGATTAGATATATTAAAGGAAGTATGAACCCAAGTATGAGCAAAGGCATCTACATACTATCTGCATAGCACATTAATCATTGAACTAGATGATCAGGGCACTGTAATACCAATGCAGTATCACCTGCAGGTTCTCAATTTTAGCAAACCCAACAGTGTGTTGTTTTGTTTTGGACTGAAAGGTCACATTCTGCAGTACAGAGTTATGCTTGGTGAAAAGTCTGGAAACTGAACACATTGGAGTACATGTGCTCATGGTTACAAGATTTCCAGTGTTACAATGGAAAGAAAAATTAATTCATGTGGTTAATTCACATTTGTAAGAAAAATCCTCAATAGCACAATCCTATGCAGGTTTGACAGAAAAATATTCTATAACTCCCAGCATACCCCAACCAGCTGACTGGGGCATGCTGGGAACAGTAGGATGTTTTTTCTGTTTAAACAGGCACCTTAATTGACTTGGTGTTGCCAATGTAAGAATACGGATCACAGGGTTGACATTGCTTCCTAATATGAACTCTCTCAGTGTGGTTTCCCAAGCTAAAATATACTTGCTAGTGGCATACTATCAATATGTATTCAGCACAGAGATAATTTCTATGTGCAAAGCATGCAGTTGTGTTTTATTAAAGGCAACATGCAAATATATTTATTGCATACTGCAATTCTCCAAACATGCAGCAGTGACCCTTTCAGTCAATACCTTTGAGTGTAGTTACAAAGTGCTGTGCTAAAACTGCACTCTGCCAGGTAAGCTTATTCCATCCTCCATTATTTTTCTTACAGATTTTTGCCTCCTGATCTCTGGCAAGCCTTTGCTGTCAACTCTAGGATCTGTAGGCGTTTCCTGTACACCCTGTATATGCTGAGCATCACTCTCTGCTGGTGCTCTGCCTCTTTCCCCATTCCCGGTCCTCTCTCCAGACACATTTGTGACACTAATCTCGGGTATGACAAAGTTTCCCGAATCAGTAGTGCCATTAGCATTATCTGGTTGTTCTAGAATTAAAGATGGATAAGACAAAAAAGAAGAAAAAGAAGAGATGGCTGAAACAAAAAACATGGTGATAAACAGAAGAGACAAATCTGACAAAACCAGAAGGCTGAGTGTTATGAGGCCAGATGACTGCTTACTGGACTTTAGTTATTCAGCAATATTAGTAGTAAGGGGGTAAAGTAATTCTACATAAATGTACATAAAGAAACTCTGCTGTCACCAGAAACTCAAAAATGAACTCTCAATATTTTTTTAAAGATCCAAATATCACACATTTCTTTCTATAGCAGCTAAATGTATAAATAGATTCATTTGAAATAGATATTTTAAAACCAAACCAATAATTGCATAAGAAACAATTTGCTTGAGGTTATACCATAATAAGACTGGAAATCAACTGAAACATTTTTAGAATAGCAGCAGTATTTCTGCATTAAAGTTATGCTATATAAAATTGACAGTTATCCTGTATATTGAGATTTGCTATGTTAAAGGCTTTATTAGAAAAATGAGTTATGGGATGGCTAAAGCACAAACGACATCCAGCCATCCATTCCCTTCCCTGCTTTTGGCTTTAAAACAGGCTGTAATCCTTTCCCACATGAACTGATGCTCACATTTTGGGCCTTGTTTCCTTTGCAGGCATATGGGCATTCAGATAGCATGAAAATGATCGCAGAGGATGCAAGATATGCCAAACCATTTTTGATAAGAAAAACAAATAATTCTCCACTGAAACTTCAATAAAGATGAATTTAAAATTATCAGTAAGATCTTTCAGGGGCTGAATCCTACAAGCCCTTTGCAATGCAAAGGAAGACTTCCTTGTGCACTTTTTCCTATGATTTATATGTCTCCAAGCACTAGAATTTTAGTTTCTATATAAAACTGACTGTAATCCACTCTGTCACTGACAATCTCAAGGTAGCTAAAAGGTTTAGCAAAAACAGAGAAGAAGAAGTAAAAGTAAGCCAACGTACACATGTGGCTGAGAAGGGCAGGGGGAGCAACTATAAGTTCCAGCTTTATTAACAAATTGCAACAGTGAGTTAGACTAAAATCTGTGACAAAACAGAGACTGAAGGTCATTGGAAGATCATGAGCTTTTGAATAAAATGGGATGTTCTGCCCACTATGAAAATACATACAGAGACTACACAAACACTGGCAAAATCACATTTGTGAAAGTTAAGTCAGAAAAAGACATGGGCAGCAATGAAACTCTGGGTCATTAATGTAGTTTCATAAATCAAGCACTGAAAATCGAATGATAAATTAGTGACATAACTCATTAATCTCTACAACATTAATCAGAGCATTTAGTAATTAATAGGTTTTTAAAAACCCAATGCATACATTTTAAAAGCTAACTTGGAAGTAATAAAGAGGAACCCTGACCTACTTTTTACTTTACTGGAAAAGTTTGATTCTTGTTATGAACAGGAATCTTTAATATTAGGACTGCAATAATGATTACTGGTCATATCCAATTGGTGTCCCTCAGGAACAATTTGAGAAAGAGCGGAGGGCATAGCAGACTGCATTAAGTTAAAAACTGAAAATCTGCCGCTTCCTGTTTTGCCAACAAAAGCCTCTTCAGTGGAGGGACACCAGAAGATATATTAACAGATGGATATTTTTATTCTTTAAATTCAAACAGCTAGAACAATAAATTGAATAAAAAATAGAATGTATCTGCTTAAAATAAAATCTCAGAACTGAGCAGAAGGTTTATGTTTTAAGGAATAAAAAGAGTACACATTGCAAGAGCCAACAAGATAGGAATAATATTATTAAAGGATTGAGAATGGTTGATTGCATACATAATAAGGAGGAAAGTCATGTTTTATATAGCAAACCTGGGTAGCTCAGAGTCTCTCAAAGAAGCAACACAGGACCACTCAGACATAATAAAGTGATTTCTACATAGTATGAAATTCCATGGAATGCAGAAATAAAGAGTTTTTAAGCAGGTTAAAACAAATAAAATAAAAATTCCAAACTCCAACACACTCCAATCATGTTCCAGGACCCCCACAATGTTAATGGTATTTAAGCCTAGAGAAAATGGGGAAAGAAGGTCTAAAGGGGAGGAGGCAAATTGTGCAAGTCTACTCAGTTCAGTCTGAGTACAGTCAAGCCATGGAATTTTGAGATGTCAGTATGGAGAGGTGGGGTAGGGAATGGAAGGCTGGGGAGCAAGGAACATCAGCTCAAGCCCCTAACAGCTTGGAATTAATATCATTAATAGGCAACTTTAGAGTTAGAGGAATGCAAATCATGAAGCTGAAAACATTATCCCAGTAATATTTTAGAGTGTAGGAAAAGGAACACTTTATCCCAATCACAAGGAATCCTCCCTCTGCCATACCCCACCTCACCCCATCCCATGGAGCTATAAAATACTTCTATTCCAGAGCTCTTTAGCACTGTAAGGCAGAGTGGAGGGGTTGTGGAAAAGAATGAGAGGCGAGGTGTCCTTTTTCATGCAGATGGAAACTTTGCAGAAGACTGGTCCCTTTGGAGCTCTGGGATACACTGCAACCTGTAGTTGCAGATTCCACTTGTCCCTACTAATACAAAATCTGATCCAAAGCTCTGTTTGGTAGTAAAATGGAATCGACCAAAAATAAGGCCACCATTTCTGTACACTTGCACTCCCCAGTTATGCAGAACTATATTAGTTTGTAAATTCAGAGTAAAAATCAAATCCAGAAATAACCCAATACAAATGTTTGGATACTTAGTGCCTTTTGGGACATCCAGGATGTTTTGGGCGTCAGCTGAAGAAAGGGGCAGAAGGAAAACTGGAGAGAATGCAAAAAGAAATTGTCCTTTTGGAGCTTGTAGCAACCTACAGTATTCTCCACTACACTAGGAGGCTTCAGCAGTTCCCCATTTAATAAGGCAGAATTTGATAGAAAGGGCACAGATGAGATTGCTCTTCCCATACATCTGAATTTCTGTCAGGCCAGAGTTGATTCTGCCTTGAGATTAAGGATAAAATGTTATGCATGTTAGACATAATTAAATTCTGCTTCCCCAGCATCCCCTAGCCACTTCTTTCTGTGTAAAGAGGACTAAGATACTAAGTGTCTCCAAACTCAGAGGACTTTAGATCAGTACAAACATGGTTAAGATTGCAATGCATAAAGTCCAACTGTCATAAATAAGCACCAGCTAAATTAATGATTAAATTATATAACAGAGCCATTTAAAACTACAGAACTATTTTGCCAGACAATACATTTCGTGATTACTAACTTGCCATCATAGATCTTACCAGGATTTCCCAGAAAACAGCACAGCATACTGTGTGCATTTTTATTATATTACAGGAAATTATCTTAAATGCAAAAAAATTTTACTTAAATTTTGTCAAAAATTGTGCCAAATTGCTGGAAAAAACCTACTTACTATTGCCTACCTACTTTACTACTGAGTTATAACACTGTAAGTGGAATTTGCTGTTTACCATAGATTTGTTTTCTCAGTGTACTACTGTTTATAAACACACTGCTGAAGGCCATTAACTGAACAGATAATGTGAAGATTTCTGGTTCTGTTTAACATATTTGTTAATGCAGATACCGACTAGTCGTTATTTGTTTTTCGGCACCAGGTTAAGACCTTTTTATTCCAGCAATATTTTAGTAAGTTTTAACATTGTTTTTTCTATGTTTTTAACTGCAGCCGGTGTGGGTCAGGAATTTTATTTATATTTTATTTTATGCTGTGAGCCGTCCTGAGGCTTTTTGCGAATAGGATGGCATATAAATATTTTAAATAAATAATAGGGTACCTGTGGTTTCTTAAATGGTGAATAATAATGCTTCTGATTACTATTAAAATCACTGTGATGTCAATCCCTGTCTTCTAACCCAGGACACAAACTCAAGGCTCTACACCTTGCTTTCCTCATTTTTTGTCATAACCTTACTGCTTAAAGGGAATAATATCCATTTCTAAAAACATAGGTTTCTATTCCATTTTGCCCTAATATCTCCTTCATAGATTGCTAAGTAGTTGATATTAATCAAATTCACTGCAGGTATAAGAAACTAAACTCACTAGATCTGTACTTTTTCTATGCAAATTAACTTTATAAATAGGAACAAAGATTCTCCCAAATGCTCTCATTGTGCAATAATATATTACAGATGGAAAAAATTCAACAATATCAAACCTTCTTTGAAACCATATGCAACTGATAAATAACTGGTTAGCTAAGATCACAGTTGTTGAGTGAGATATACTTTCTAAAGAAGCATCTGGATCTATATTCCACAGTACTGAGATTTTAATTTAGAGTCATGTTTTTCAGAATATTTATTGGGGTTGATCTGGACCTCAATGATATTCTTGAAGTACAAGAGTTCCAGTTATGATGTCCACACTGAAGGTTTGGGTGAACAATTTTGTCCTATATCTATGTGGAAAGTCCAGGACACAGTGGTAAGGATCATGTTCAGCTGCAGAGGTTTAGGGTAGCATTTTTTGCAAGCTCACACAGATGCCACCCATATGCACATTTGCTAATAACACAAAGTACTACAGGAGTTATTTGGAGAACTGATAATAAGGAACAGTAAAAGTATCCATTATACTCCCCCTGATCTCTTATTTTAACAGCTGTAATACTTGCAAAATTCTCTTCCAGGAGTTAAAGTGGTGGTAGCTGTTGCTACCCAGCCCCACTTTTGTCATTACAGCATAAGATCAGCTTCCTGAATTGAAAAGTCATAACCTACAACTGAAAGAGACTGCAGCAATATTTGCATACCTGGCAAATTAGCCTTCTTCTTAACAAAATAACTGTTCATCTTTATTGGAGACAGTTGCTTTACTAATACTATCAAGCCTCTTGCCTTACTGTTATCTGCTGCAGCAAACACTTGTCCTAACCAATGACTCGTGAACTTCAGCACCTTTATCATCGAGTATGAATCCTGCAGGAAGGCAACATTAAAGAATGGATTTGGAAAGTGCAAGCTATTTATCTTTTCTGAACTATCAATACATTTAGTACTATATTAAAAAGGGAGAAAACTATGTTAGCTAGAAGGAGGTACTATAATCTGTAACCTTTGACTGTTACCCTATGAGTTATTGAATATGGGCAACACTCCAAAGTTTCCTCAATAATGATATCCAACCAGGAAGAGACAGGGCAGAAGAAGCAACTGGCCCAATTAGTAACCAAAGGTATTTTCATTTTTTTAAAGCAGCACTTGCTAGAAGATGTGTAACTTCTTTATATGCTTACATTCAACAAAATGGTTGTGTCCATTTGCTACCACTGACCTGTATGGATCAGGCTTTAATTCACAGTATTGCAGACCGAAATACTCTACAGAACTATGCCAGCAGTTAGAAGTCATTACTGAGACTATAAATGTGTTTGCTAGTAATGGACTTTACATCCATAGACCAAAGTAAGTTGAGGGCTCCACTAGCTGAATTAATTTATGTCTATTGTAAAACAGCAACAACAGACACAACACATGGCATACTGAGAGCAAAACGAAAATTTACTTGGATTTTTCTCTGTGACACTCTCAATACAAAATTTTCAATCACAGTAGTGAACCCAGGATACTAGTAACAGTGTAAACAGTAGAAAAATATGCTTAACCAACTGCTTTAGAAATCAACCATTTGACAAGGTAGTGGGTACTTCTTATTTTCTACAGGAGGAGATTAAACTCCGTATCACCTAATTGGGAGGATCCATTTTTAAATTCAAGATCCAATGTAGAAAAAAAGTGACTAAATCATTTTATGGTGATGATCATATAAATAAATGAAAGTGAAAAGTCTTATACTCTAGTACAGCTTTCTTCTCCTGCAACATATTCTTACGAGAACAACTATAAGGTAATTTTAACAGCTAGAGAATTTCTAAAATGAGATAATCACAGTGATTTGACAACCTTCAATGTTTGATGATGATATTCCAGACCAAAAAAGCCCCTATCCTAATTTATAGTCACTTGGGCATTCAGTCTGCATTCTGGTTGTTAAAAAAAGATACACAAAAGTTTTCCACCTGAGTAAAATATTCTAATCATGGTTGAATTCTAGACATGAGAGGTAAGGGTAAGGTAAGGACAGACTCACATTAAGTTTGCAATGTCTGATTTAAAACCTGATGATAGAGTAACATGAACAATAAACCTTGGGTAGTTACTTACATTCATGCTTACTAACAGAGAAAGCCATAGCTTTCTATGGCTTTAAATGGAAGAAATAGAATAGGACACTAGCTCATCAGCCAACTTAGTGACATTTGGAGCAGTATCCAATAGGGAGCAGTTGGTTGTGTCATGCAAGTGCCCCCCCCCCACTAATTCCACTGCACAAATAGGATCAACCACTGTGCAATAGAGATTTAATACTTCCTACAGAAAGCTCTGGAATAAGTAGAAACAATTGTTTCCAGATTGGGACAAGTTGGAAGAGCTGTCTTCCACAAGCTCCACTGACCTACCAAGTTCCAGAAACAAGTATTTCTGGTAATTTCCTGTTGGCTGCCCAAAGTACTAAATCTCTGTTTTGCAAGTAGTGAGTATTTCTCATACGATGGAATCAACAGGTTCACAGCACCCTGCTGGAAACTGCCTATGCGTGTACTACAATCTTACATAATCTTTATGTATGTACTATGTAAGTACACCACATCGGCAAAGAATCTCATCTTTTGGATTAATTTATTATATTTATATTCTGCCTTTGCTCCTTGCAAACCACTCAAAGTGGCTTACATAATCCTCCTCCTCCTCCTCTCAATCTTATCTTCACAACAAGAACCCTGTGAGGTAGCTTGGACCGTGAGTCTGTGACTGGCCCAAAGTCACCCAGTGAGTTCCAGGACTGAGTGGAGATCTCCTGAGTTCCAGTCCCCCACTCTGAACCACTACACCACACTGGCTCTCTGGATTTAATTCTAAATAGCTGTTTCAATTATTACATTTCTTACCATGCCTTTTCCATCTATGGCCCCGAATTGACATGCTGGTCACTGCATTTCTTGATATTCTAGATGCAGTAGGTGTAATTTCAACCTGAATGCATTTTGTACCTTCTTTATTAGATTTTATGGCACCTTGAGGCAATGAAGCTTTTATTGCATTAGCAACCTAAAAAAGCAACAACAAAATATGTGGGTGAGATTCTCAACATTAACGTATTAACTCAGGTTAAAGCAACATTTACTATATACCAAGCAATGCACCACATGACAGAAGTCAAAATAAGTTAATAATTTGGCTTCCATTGGTTCACAATTATGGATTAGCAGGCAATTCAAATTGTTTTACAGTTGTTGCTGAAGCCCAGTTGTAATCACATTTTCCTTTTCTAGTGTCTTTAAGCAACCCACTCAAACAGTATGGAAGAATCTTTCATTTGACAGCTTACTCCTATGTCTCTTAATATTGAGGAAGGGGCAGGAGACAGATGCCCCTCAACCTGTAGAGTTTTCAGAGCCTTAAAGGCAATAATGAAATGCTGTCACAGCTCATAACGTGCCTGGCCCCCAATCAAACTAACATTGTAAATGAACTTATCATGTCACACTATAACCTGAAAAAGCCAAAACTACCTCCCCTCCCACGTATGAACAGTGCTGTGGCAACAGTGATGTGTAATTCTTCCCAAAAATCCACATGTAGGCAACTACTAAACAATTCTCAGGAGCAAAACATCCTTTCCTCTGTCCCCCAAACTGCTGGAGTATTGCAATAGTTTAAATATGTTAGAAGATAAAATGGGGGCTTATTGCATAAGTATTTATGTAGTTTTTGGCCAGTGGAGGGAGAAGAGACATGAGAAGGCTACCCCTGCCAGCAAGTTTTTTTCATATTCTCCTATGAATAATATAGGCTAGACTATAAGTGGCTCATAATAAGTTATTGTGACTAAATGAAATAGCAGTACTTAAGAAAATGCAGCAAAGAAGCTCTTTCATCTGCAGCAAAGCTACCCATCTTCTTCTGTATGCAATTATCAAGTAACTTATTATGGATCAGGGTTAGTGTCACTGTTGCACTAAGATAGAAAACATGGCTTGCCATCAGATGTTTCAATTTTTGGAGATGCTGAAGGCCTTCTCTGTTGTAGTAGTGCCAATTATGGCGTTTGTTCCAAGTTACTCACTTGGCTCTAAACATGTCAGGGTTTTGATAACACCTGATTGTGTTTTTAATTTCCACAAGTGTCTAACTTGACAAGTGTCCAATTTGCTTTTTGCTTCTTTCCTTTCCCTTTTTTTCTGTGATGTTTTATTGCTACATAGCCAATGATTATTGTGTGAAATTATTTCTAATATTTAATTGTTGCCACTTCAGGTAGTTTATGTGAACTAGAGAAGTGAAATACATATTTTTAAAGATGAATAAATAGAAGAATTTGTATTGAAGAATTTGATAAAGACACCTACCAACAGTGGTTCTGGATACAGCTCCAGTTGTGCTCTGTATAAAATATCATCCATTGCTTTACGAGCCAGATCCCATTCTCCATTATAACTAGAATTTAATAAAATAAATAAAAACTTACTGTTCAATTTTGGTGAGCCACTTATTATAACATTAACAGAATGCACAAGAACATGCATTCCAGAAAGCTTGGAAGTTATCTGAAAACATTCTGATATTCAAATATATGAAACTAGTAATTTCTAGTCATCCAGATTCTGGCCATCAGTATGTGCTGCAGATTAGACCTAAAATATAGAACCATCTGTTTTAATGTTTTGTGTTATATGAACAGTTTAAACCAGGTCAGGTAGGCAAGTGATTCCATAAGCTTTCTGCTTGCCTTTCCTGGTAGTATCAACTGCTGAGAATCATCAATAATGATTTTCTGCAGCAGTATCTTTAGGATCACTGGACCCTACCACAGTAGTCAGGTAACCAAGTATTCTGTACTATATGATATCCATTGTGAAATGTATTATTTTGTATGTACAAGACATACATTTACTGAACTTACAAAGCATAATAAATCCCAGTTAACATTTGCACCATGAATTCTGAGGAAATTGGAATCCTGCTGTTTATGCCTTTGTATTTCCTCACTTGCTGGCGAGGATATCCACAAACACAGATCCTAAAATAAACAATAAGATTAGCAGTAGCATCTTCTATTTAAATTGCTTTATCATGTGTGATAGGGTAACTTTAATAAAGTCATTATAACAGGAAGAATATTGTACATTTGAAATACAAAAATGATAATCTGAAAAAGAATCCAGAAACATTTCAGGTGAAATAATCAGACTGACAAAGTGTACCTAACTAGCAATTGTATTTGAAGAGCAGTCAAATTAGAGCTGTCTCATGAAATGCTCTTATTTTCTAAACTTTCTGTTCAAGCATCTGCAACTGGTAGGTGGCAAGGATTTCTAGCAAGGTGCCTGAAGAGTATGCCATGAATACAGTACTGTCCAACAAACTAGTTAATGAACCATTTGAAGTAGCAAGTACATTTGATTGATTCATGAGCAGCAATTATAAATATTTCAAGAGCATATAGCAGCAACTACAGCTACTATTAATCAAATGTTTCAGATTCCTGTAGTGCACTGCCAGCTTTCAGTTGAAATGGCTCATTATAAAAGGGTTTGAAGTGCATGTCTATCTCCTGCTTTGATCAAAATAATTAGCTTTAAAAAGCCAAAGTGTATATACCAGAGGTGGCCAGACTTGCTCAACAGAAGAGCCACATATGGTAAATGTCAGGTGTTTGAAAGCTGTGAGTGGGCAACCGTGGACAGTTAGCAGCAAGTGAGTGCCTGCAAGCAGCAAGTTGGAGCCCATAGGTGCTCCACAAGCCACAAAATAACAAGCCACAAGCCACAAAATAAACTCAAAGGGCCGTATGCAGCTCCTAAGCCCCAGTTTGGCCACTCGTTATATGCATACAGAGGACAAAGGGGCAAAAACTACTTAAAATCTATACGCAATCTAAAATATACTATACATATATAAATTAAGTTATGTAATTAGTATTTTAAGAGAAAATGGAAAAAGTACATATATTTAAATTATAATTTTAATCTTTATAACTCTTAACTGAGATGTTTGAGTAATTAATAGTCTATTGAATAGCAGCAATAAAGACCTCTCACTGTATTGCATAACAGCCAGAAACCACACATTCTATGAAATCCAGAAATGTCTTGATTTTTTGCTTTCCTGAATTATTAACCTTGTACCTAAAGTTCATATCCAGTTACTACTATTAAGTATGAGATTACAGCCAAACCAATCTTAACATAATATTACAATCAAAAGGCAAAGTACAAGTGGGAAATAAACCTCACAGTATTCAGGAAAAGGAGAACTGATTAGGCAGGAGCAGCAGTGTTTGCTTCAGGAGAAAGCAGGGAGTACAGATGGGAAAATCCAGGGATTATATAATACCTACCCTTTATTGAAGTACTACAACATATGAGCTCTTAAACTGAGCATCAGAACTAAAGATAAGTAATTCTACTTTAGAGTAATATAATGAAAAGTCCATCAAATGTTGTCATATACTTCATACATACTAGGATGGACTCAAAGAAGTAAATTAATTATTAATTTGCTCATTTCCAACACACTAGGAAACATGTCACTGCTTTGTGGAATGCTCCATATGACTGAAGAACGGGATAAAGTGAAGTCCTTGACTGCGCGAGCAGAACCCTACTTCAGACCTTGCCATTCAACAGAGCAGGGGTGGGAACTCACAGAACAGGGACTACGCACACAGAGGAAATGCTCACATAGGGTGTATGGAACTGCATAAATGAACACACTTTTCCTCCCATTCACAGGGCCTAACCTAGTACATAGCTATGGTTTGTACCAAAGGAGCCCTTCTACTAGCAGTAAGCCTCTTTTGCCCATGGAAAGGCTGTTTTCAGCTTAGCAGAGTTCCTCCATTTCCATAAGCTTTTATGTAAGATGTTGAATAAAATGTTTATGGTCCACTGAAATGGATTCACTCTAGACTGCATTCTTGTCATTTACTACTTCTTATACTGCATACAAGGCTTAGTACATTCTGGCACCATTCTGTTCCATTTTCCACTTCTGAGGAAGAACAGAACTTTGCAGCCTTCTAGTGGGTCAATTTTCACTTTTTCCAAGTGCTGTGTCTTGGGCCATCATGCACCTGTGTGAATCACTGCAGCATTTCTTAAAGAAAACACTGACCAGGTTTGCATGTGCGCAAGTAGTTAATAAGCTACAGTGGCTTATTAGTCATCCATGCACATGCCTGGTATGTGCTATTTGATCTCACTAATCACCTTCACAAGACATAGCTTGTCATTACATAATGACCCAGTGAGGGTGGATAGCTGGTGTGGTTAAGAAGCCATCTAGCAATATTAAGGTAACTTTAGCAACTTCGTATAAAGAAAATTTATATAAAATGTTTTATAGATGGTATTTGTCACCAAGTCGATTAGCTAAGATGTTTCCAAATATGTCAAACGGATGTTGGAAATGTAAACATAATGTGGGTACTTTTTACCATATATGGTGGACCTCTGAACATGTGAAAAAGTATTGGATTAAAATACATAAATGACTTGAGGAAATGCTACAAAAACCCTTCGCTTTTAAACCTGAAATTTTCTTGTTAAGCATTATACCGGAAGATATTAGCAAACAAGAAATGTATTTGATGTTACATTTAATCACAGTGGCAAGGATTGCATTTGCTCAATACTGGAAGAGGAATTACCCACTGAGGAACTGATTTTAAAAAAGATTCTGGACTGTGCAGAAATGGACAGATTGACTCTATCACTGAAGGAGAAAGAAGATACTGAATTCTATCAAACTTGGGACCTTTTTTATGACTGGCTGGAGAAATGGGACTTGGCTTAGATTTAAAGATGTTTTTAAATTTTTATAAATCGATTTGAGTATGATTGTAGAATGTTAAAAAGATATGTTGTAGGGGGCTGACCCAGCACGTCCGATGTATATGATGATTGATGTTTTTAGTCTTTAGTTAAAAATCTTTATAAAAGAAAAAGAAGAAGCCATCTAGCAACCCTACAAGAGAGCATGGGTTTGGGTGATTCTAGAATGGTTAGAGATTAAACAGCAGCTCACTTGGTACACCTGAGGAGTATCAGCTCCAACAGACAAGCAAAAAGCAAAGCAAAGTAGCAATAAGCCAAGGCTTGTTTTCTTTTTAATAATGGTTTATTAAACTGGGATTTTTTCATATACAGCCAGCCCTATGCTTTTATTTTGTAGGTTTCTCCATTTAAATGTTTTTAATTTACACTCAGCACTACACATGTTTCTACTTAAGTTTATCTTACATTTTTCCTTCGAGCCTACTCCCATAGAGCTGCAGCCTAAGTCTGCTATTCTCCTTTCAGCAAGAGAATTACCTTGAGCAGATCTGACATAACGATTGAAGAGAAACTGCAGGCAAATAGCTTAAGGCAGCATTGTAACGCAACAAAAGGAATGTCAATACTTCAAACCTGAAAAAAATATTAAGCAGTTTGATTAGCTGAAGAATACAAAAGGCTTGATACTCACAATGAAAATGCATATTCTGTCAACTTTCATCAAAACAGAAAGCCACCATAATCTAACTTGTACTTTTAATGGATCTATAATTCTAGAATATGAAAGCATTAAGAAACAATAGTTCAGAAGTGTTCAACATGAGTTGTTTAACCTGCAAGATTGAAAGCTGCATCATACATTTTACCTGTTCTGTGCTGTCAACATTTCTCTCTGTAAATGAGGTCCACTATACACAACCCTGGATAAGCCATGTTGAGACAGAGCACCTTCTGTAAGAGCCATGGAACCAATACTGGAAGGCTAAAGAAAGCAGATACTTGAATTTTCACTTGTTTATACAACAGTAGTAAATAACTTAACCCCCACCCCCAAAAAACAGTAGTAACATGTGTGAAGAACACATGGTAAGTAGCACATCTTTCATGAATATGAAAACCAGTATTACTAAAATATGTTACATAAAATACTATCTGCCACTCAGTAACAATTTAAGGCATGAGGAGATGTTACAACAGTTCCCTATGAAGTAGCAGCAGAGAACAATTTAAAAGCATCAGTGGCCAGGAGAGGAGAGCTGAACCTCCTGCTGCCTGTACTATTTTAACTAAAACCACTTTAGAAAGAAAAGAGCAGTTGTTGTTCTCCTAGTAGGAATTATTTCTGGTCTTGGAGCCCCGTGAGAAGGAAAACAAATAAAACAAAGTAGTGGAGAGATTCAAATACTCCTTCCAGTTCACCTAACACTTCAAAATGTCCCCATCTTGCCTTGCAACTTTATAGAGATTTGACAGTACATTAAATTCAGCATATGGATCTACTGCTCTTCTATTCTAACCCCAAACATCTACTGGAGACAAATTGAATTTTTTGTGAATAACAGCCTGCTTTCAAGTATTAATTAGCAGGAAACTATTGATAATAGATTAAGTCTAATTATCAATAGGAATTTGGTTCTTATAAAGGCCCTTCTTAGGTATTCTAGGCTATTGGAATAACATGAAAATAAAAACAGGAGAAAGTAAGGACAGTGCACTAACTCAGAACCCTACAGTGATGCCCCTCTCTACAAGTTGTAAGTGAATGTCCACAGTCTGCTCAACTCATGCAAGATCTAAAGCATGCGGAACAGGCTCACAGGATGTACGACCTACATTTTGTGGAGGGGGACAGCAATGGTGGAGAGCAAAGGGATGGGCACAACACAAGGGTGGTTAATAAGCCACTGTGACTCCTTAAGACACCCCTGTACAAGTCAGTCAACATTCCTTGTTACTCTTGCTCCGCATGCTCAAACCCAGCGAGGATGGGTGGCTAGGATGGATACAAACCACCTCGAATTCGCAGCCCACCGCAGGGGTTGCCAGGTGGTTAACTGACCCTCCTACCCAAATTTGCCAGTTTCAGATCCAGCAAAGTTAATTACGGAAATCACCAGGCATGCTACCAGGATGAGCCCAGGTGATTAACAGCCACCACGGCTTAGTGTGTTCCCCCCTGCTTTCCCCATGCTACACTGTGAGATTAGAATAGCAAAACAAGGCTGCCATCTTTGGTTTCATGTATTATCCCAGTGCCTCAACTATTTTTGAAAGCAAAATATTTTCTAAATGTAAAAGATTTTTGATAGCTATACCTCAAAACTAGTAGAAAGCATTATTGTGGCTAGACATTCAACTTTGTTGTTGATATGTGCCATCAAGCTGTCTCCGACCTTGTATATGAAAGCCCTTCAAAATAGCCTATCTGTGATAGCCCTGCTAAGCTCTTGTAAATACAAGGCTGTTTCTTCCTTTATGCAGCCAATCCATAAAGAGTTTCATCTTTAACTAGATATAACTACTGTTAAGTGTTCCATATTTTCTACCTCAGGTACTTCATAGTAAGGATTCTTTTAGACTGTTCAGAATGAATCTTAATCATCTTTCAAAAACCCTGGCAAGTGGGCCCTCTAAAATAACTGTGGCTTTATAACCTTTTTGTTAGCTGCCCTAAACACTATTTTTAGTAGAAAGTGTGTGGGCATGGAAAATGCATTAATAGATATACAACAACTACTTGTATTAACAACATACAACTTGGACGAGAGTGTTTATCATTATGACAAAAACCAAGGCCGTATTATGTTCTTTTAAGAGAGGCTGCAACATTATCAAATTGGAAGCAAAAGTAAATTTACTTACTTCATGATACACTGAAGGTTTGGATAATGATGGAATTGTAAAGCTTAATACCCTACTGTGACCCTGTTTGTCAACTATTTCCTGTAAAGCATAAATAAATACATGTTATATCATATTCTGAAATATATATTGAAAACATATATAAAAACTTACAAATGAAAACTTATAACTTCAGAAAAGATAATACAGTGAACTTTCCATAACACATTAACTTTTTTATGTGCACAGCTGCTGAGCAGATACGTGCATGGAAAATCACATTTAAAATGTTTATTCCAGTGGAAGTACTAATGAAAACAAAGCCAATTTTTGCTCAATATGTTAAGAGTCCTGCATAGCATGATTGGCTTTAAATGTATTTGTGAATTTATCCAGAAAATTAGAATAGTTTTAATGCCGCAAAAATTGATACTTTTTGAACTGTTGAACCATAACTTGTTGAATTACACAAGTTTAATTGTGTACATTAATACAATTATTTTGCATTAGAGTAGACACACATTTCCTTCATTTAGAAATACAGGCTAAACATTTTTAAAGATATTACTATGCAGAGATCTAGAAGTCAGAACACAAACAATCACAGTTTCATAATATATAATGCCATTAACCAAGGTATTTGTTGATTTGTTGCAGCAAAACCCAATTGTCTGTCTATTATCTTTATTTCATTCTGTTCTGTTCAATAGCCAAAGTTCTCTGAATGGTTCACTTCGGGTGTTTTATTTACAATAACTGCATTTAAAAAACTAAAAATATAGTACCACTTTTCTTTTTAAAACTGAAGGCCTATGTACAAGATGTTCAGCATTTAAATATCTTCTATTCAACTAGGCCTGGTGGAAAGTATTTATTTTTACTGTTGGTTTTTATATTGTGACTTGTTAAAAAGTATTATGAATTGAATTGTTTTGACTGTTGTTTAGTATGTTGAACAGAGCCACCCGGAGAGCCTTATCGCTAATGGAGTGACATACAAGTCAAAGAAATAAAGAAATTTTAAAAATCCGATCTGTGAACTGGCCAGGGAGTCTTTTGGCTGATGGGCAGTGTAGAAATATAATAAATAAATAATAAACTGAAAAAGATTCTCAATGCTATTGAGGTCACCTGTGCCTCCAACCTGCTCCTTAAAGGGGAAGTGTACCCCTTCCAGAACACAGTGAGCATCACTCAGCCAGGCAGATGAACCACCCACTAAAAGAAACTCTGTCTCGTCTGCACTAAGCATCAGTTTATTGACCCTCATGCAGTCCTCTGAATGCTTCACTACTGTGCTTCTCCTAATTTTGATGAAAAAGATAGTAAGCTGGGCATTATCTCTATACAGGTGTCAACTCAGTCCATATCTCTGGATAACCTCTCCATCAATGGTTTCACAAAGATGTTCAACAGTGTGGGCTAAAATAGAGCTCTTTGTAACTCTATAGCATATCTGCCAAGGCATACAGCGATAAATCCAAAAGCAGTAAATAAATAAACCTCCAGCACCAATTTCTGGAATCAGTCATCCAAGCAGGAATCGAACTACTGCTACATAGTACCTCCAGCACCCAGCTCAGACAGCCAACCCAAAAGCATGCCAAGATCAATGGTATCAAATGTTACTAAGGGGTTCAAGACAAATAAAAGGGTTGCACTCTTCCTGCCTTTTAGAAAAGATCATCCCATAGGGCAATGAAGGCAAAATCACATTTTCATTCTGTTAGTGAAATACGTTACACAGAGTTAGATATAACAGATTTAAAAGAAATAAGGAATGTCACACAATATTTTGCACCTTGTTCAAGAGATTATTTTTAATTGTTTTTTCAGCTGTAAATACAAACCAAATTGTAAACTCCTAGGATAAGTGCTTCTATGCAGCCACTGCTCTGAAGGTCTTTACTGCCAGAAACAGACAAATAGCACCATATCAGTTCTGGAAGAAACTGCAATGTGAATTGCAGTAGAAGCTCCTCACCACTGCGATAGAATTCAAAAAGCTGGTGACAGACTGGCTCCAGCAGCTGAAACAAAAGCAAGCATGAACTGCTGGTTAGTGGTTTAACACACTCCATGCTTTTCCCACTTTTTAATGAGATCAAATTTGTCTATTTGAAAACTAGTAATATTTCATATAAAATATTATGTCACTCTCCATCTGAGCATGCCCCATTTGTCTTCTTTTAAAACAAATCTGTACCTTGTCCCTAAATATATTTAAAAAGCTGTAATATGCAGTATCAAGAGTATCTAAAGGAATCTAAAGCACCAAGGGAGCCTAAAACAGGATAACTTGAAGAGAACAATGGGATTTTGAATGCTGCATATTTTGTATTTCCTGCCACTCCATCCATAGGCACAGTTTATTCCAAAAGTTATTCTAACTCCAATATAACTCGGAACATATTTACATACCTCACTTTGTGGGTCCTGAATAACTTTATAGAGAGATGACACCAAAGAAATCTTGTCTTTCAGATTTTTAGCATAGCTTGGTATAGATGCCTCTGGCACTGTCTAATAGAAAACATTAAACATACATGGTAAGCCTCTACACAAAGGTATTGCAATTAATCTACACTAAGAATGCAGGACAGGAATTTTGAATAGTTATGTGCATTTGTGTGAGCATATATGTATATGTAATATTTTCAAGACCAGTTCCATTTGATCATTACTGTGTGACTTTATGTTTTTGTCTCCTTCATGGATCACTGCCTTGTCGTGGCAAAGGGGCTTGCGTAGCTCAATGAAGCTATGAGCTGTGTCGTGCAGGGCCATCCAAGACAGACAGGTCATAGCAGAGAGCTCTGACAAAATGTGATCCACTGGAGAAGGAAATGGCAACCCACTTCAGTATCTTTGCCATGAAAACCCCATAGACAGTACCAAAAGGCAAAAAGAGATGACACCGGAAGATGAGCCCCTCAGGTCGGAAGGTGTCCAATAGGCTACTGGGGAAGAGCAGACGGCTAATACTAGTAGCTCCGGAAAGAATGAAGAGACTGGGTCAAAGCTGAAAGGACACTCAGTTGCAGAGGTATCTGGGGGTGAAAGGAAAGTCCAATGGTATAAAGATCTATACTCCATAGGAACCTGGAATGTAAGATCCATGAATCAAGGCAAGCTGGATGTGGTCAAACAAGAGATGACAAGACTGAACATAGACATCTTAGGAATCAGTGAACTAAAATGGACAGGAATGGGTGAATTTAATTCAGATGATCATCAGGTATACTACTATGGGCAGGATTCTCTCAGAAGAAATGGAGTAGCCTTCATAGTCAATAAAAGAGCAGGAAAAGAAGTACTGGGATACAATCTCCAAAATGACAGAATGATCTCAGTTCGAATCCAAGGAAAACCATTCAACAACACAATAGTCCAAGTCTATGCCCCAACCACTCGTGCTGAAGAGGCTGAAGTTGACCAGTTCTATGAAGGCCTACAACAGCTTCTAGAATTAACACCAAAAAATGATGTCCTTATCACCATGGGGGATTGGAATGCTAAAGTAGGAAGCCAAAAGATAAGTGGAATAACAAGCAAGTTTGGCCTTGGAGTACAAAATGAAGCAGGGCACAGGCTGGTAGAATTTTATCAAGAGAATACAATGGTTATAGCAAACACTCTTTTCCAACAACCCAAGAGACGACTCTACACATGGACATCACCAGATGGTCAACAAAGAAATCAGATTGACTATGTGCTCTGCAGCCAAAGATGGAGAAGCTCTATACAGTCAGTAAAAACTAGACCAAGAACTGACTGTGGCTCAGATCATGAGCTTCTTGTTGCAAAATTTAGGCTTAAATTGGAGAAAGTAGGGAAAAGCACTAGGCCACTCAGGTATGACCTAAATCATATCCCTGATGAATATACAGTAGAGGTGACA